>NC_092628.1:38151504-38455293 GCF_039555335.1 Amphiura filiformis
TATTTGAATGCTTAAAATTTGTGCCAAGTATATGAATTTAGTGGCTGTTATTATAATTATAAGAACAGACGAAAATGTTTTTAATTTTCTGAAGAATTGTATTGAGCTATGTTTTATAATGGCAAAGCAAACTAATAATTTTCAATAAAAAAACAAGTTCTATTTATGTAGGTAGGCTATGTCATTCGTTTGTTTTTATTAAAACGGCAGTAAGTATGCCTTTGCTAGGGTTACGCTTCCTCTTCATGTCAGGCTATAATGGTAGACAGGTATAAATTATAATGTGATATGAAGACAGGTGTAGCCTAAGACAAGTGGTCTAGGCGTATCATATCCCGACTTGTTTTTCACTAGCTTGTAAAGCGTTTAAATCTTGAATAGCTACGACTAGTAATAAAACTGTAACGTGATACAGATAAAGGCGTACGGACAGGTGAAAGGCTTATAGTGCTACTGCTGTAATAAGTATGGATACGTACCAGTTAAATCAGGCACCGCAACAGGTTACATGTAACAGTTGTAAAATCTTTGACAAAGTGATTAAGGTGTATATTTGAATTGCAATTGTATGTGATATACTTAGGAGCTGTGCAATAATTATGAGCCGGGGGGTAAAATTTCCGAACAGCCAGCCACAAAATGCTTGCCCCCCTCCCCTCGGGCCAGCCAAAATTCGCTTCCCCCCTTTACACATGCCAAATTTTTAGGATCTCAATTTGCAAATCTTAAATGGTCTAGATATATGTTGCGAGCGCAGCGAGCTGGAAAATGTGCATATTAAACATGTTAAAGCGTTTCCGTACTGTTTTCCTAAGCCTTTTTAGAGCATTTTATTTATAAGGCGACCCATGAATGCGTACCAAAAATCGCTTGCCCTCCCCTCCCATTTTACCCTCCCCCAAGGCTCATAATTACTGCACAGCCCCTTATAGATCGTATCTTGTTAGCATATTCGTACATATGCTAAAATACTAGCATACGCATGTATATTGAGTAGCCTGTGTAAATTCTGACGTATCATGGCAAATTACTATTGCTTTTATACTATAACGAAACAATCATAAACTTATACGATAGAAAGCACGACTGAGAATGTAAGCAACACTATTATAAATTTGTGATTAATGTGCAGGTCTATTGCAAAAACAAGTTTATCTCTATTCGAAGAGAATAATTATTACATTACAAGTTGACACTTGATGCAATTTTTTTATGCGTATTTCTCCTGAAAAAGGAGAAATTGTGTGGGTAAAGTTCAGCCTCGTACGTGTTCTTCCCCCCGTTTGAAGCGTACGCGTTCTCCCCCCGTTTGGCTGATGGCGTAGGTAAATGAAGCGGCCACTATATCATGCTCTCATCATACAATCACAATCACTTTGACAAGTTTGTCATTAGCAACAATGAGTTGTACTATCATTTACCATAACAATGCTGCATAACAATATGCAGACTATTATTCTCATTTCGGAAACAAAACTCACACAGTATTGTTACTATACATTTGCTTTGTAATATTTCATCCAACTGAAACTATAATAACTACATGAGTTTGTGGACTTAACACGGTTTATATGCTAGTCTCAGATGAAATTCTAAGCTCAAATTATGTATTTATTTTTTAGGCCTAATATTTCTCATGATATTGATATACATATGAATGGTAATATCACAATTTACTAATATATAAAAAAAGAAGCGGCTGATTTTATCCATATGTTTAAAAACCATTAAATTTGTAATACTTAATCTGGATTTTTTTTCTGTGAACAACAACAGTATACGTTCTATCCATTGAGTGCGTTTATAGTCCCTTTTCTCAAAGCGGGCACATCTCATTTCATGACGTCGCCTTTTTCTAGGCCAAATCTGTCTCGTTCGAAAGAACTCACCGCTAAAGTTGGTTTTTGCGGAATATCAATTTTAAACGTCTTATTTTCTCAAAAAAGGAGTCATTTTCATTGTCTTCATAATATTAGCTTGCCAATGATATGATGTTGTTTTTGCAATAGACCTGCCCTTTAACATATGTGTATTTTCCAAGCCTTTCTTGCCAAGAAAGGAAGGCGTGATAATGTGATATGCCCATCGTCAAATGTGAAGGAAGGATTTATAATTATGATATCGTACTAGACTCTAAAAATATGAAAGGTTGTTTAGGTTCCTTTTCTTTTCTTTTTTTTTTTGGTTATCAGTCATGTCACTGCGAGGTCGCCACAATCAATCTTATTAATAAAGCGATGTCACTGTAGCCCGTTGAATAATTTGTTACAGCTTGGAAAGCAATTAACAAGAATGTATCATGTAATACATCAGATTTGTTTTGAGTAGCGTGACGTTCGTTCAAAGCGCGATGAGATTGAAATCCCGAATTCACGAAAATGCAGCTAATATGAACCATTGGTTATTAAAATAAATTTACTTATGAGGGGATGGGAGACAGGGAGAGGATAGGAATAGGATTCTGCGCGTGGTATAAATAGGATCCAACAGATATCGTCGATAAAGGTATGGGGCCTGTTGGCAAAATGAAATGAAAGACGTATAGACAAGCCTGAAATGTTACGGATTCTATATTTAAATTGTATCGAGAATTGGCCATGAAATATGATGTTAAATTGGGATTGATGAGAAGACAACAAGTTCAAATACAGCGGGCAAGCTGATAAAAAACTAAGCATGAACCTTGAGTTTGTACTACTCAAGTTCGATAATAAAAAATTAAGCATGAACCCCGAGTTAGTACTACTTTCGATGCAAAAAAAAAAAAGAAACATCTCAATCCTAGTCGTTTACTTAGACCTATTTGAGTATGGAATCAAAATCCACATGCAGTTAATATTTAAAATATCGGCAGCAAAAGTATGCATTTTAGTGTGTTTGTGTTTTTGTTGGTCAGAACAATCAACTCCAAAGACTAATAAGTCTGATTTCAAGCAAAAGATACTTCTTATTCTCATTTGTTACTAATTCCTAAAATATAATGAGGTATATTCATACTTAGCGGTAATATAAATAGAAAGCAAAACTAAACTTCTACGCTACTCAAATTTGGTACACTCACCGGAGCGCTTTCACCGGCTCAACCAGCGTCTTCAGCGGTTGTAATTGCTGTGAAAATTTGTTGTCGCTACTCGCTAGTCATGTTGAGATACTTCCGATGAAAAACAAACAGATAAAGTATTGCTGCTCTACTGGCGTCTACCCCACACACCGCACTGTACTTGGTATCGCTATGTGGATGACACATTCTGCGGAATTAAATGTAGAGGAGTTCATCAATCACGTGAACAGTCAGGACCCCAGTATGAAATTCACGCGCGAGGATTAGAGACCAATCCCCTTTCCTAATACGCTTATCTCTCGGAAACAGAACGGATCGGTTAATATCCAAATGTACCGCAAGCCTACTCACACCGAACAGTACTTGAATTTCAGCTCATACCATCCGCTTGTCTCCCAAAAGGACAAAACTGAACAAGAAAAGCAATCTGTGTACAGCATCCCTTGCAAAGACTGTAAGTCCCTGTACATTGGCGAATATGCACGTAAGCTCAAAGAGAGACCAACGGAACAGCAGTCAGTTCAAAGTCAGCAATTACGGAGCACATGGACAGGAGCAAATGATACCATATTAATTGGGAAAACGTAAAGGGGTTAGAGAGGGAGTCATAGGACTTAAACGTAGGATCTTGGAAGCAATTCATATTAGATCTAAAGGCCCAGACTAAACCGTGACAAAGGGTTATACTTTGACACTGGGACAACCTCCTGATCCCCCGGAATCAAGGGGCGCCGCAATATGTTCTTGATTGACATCATTTACACCTGTGATGTCATCGGAGGTGTCTCAACATCACTAGCAACAACAAATCTTCAGAGCAATAACAAAATTAAACGCTGTTTAATAGTATTACTGTTGTATAGACAGGTAGCAACACCAAAAATTAAACTGAGTGCTTAACATTGTGGTTGAAAGCTGGACATAATTATGTTTAGACACATTGAATAGGTGTATATGAATGCAAAAACACCTGTGTCCAAAATGTCATGTCCTTTGTATGGTCACCAGCTTAGATCAAAGGTCATAATGATGTAACGTGTTAAAGTTGCTCTGCTCATGCTGTGTGATACCTCAAACTCTTCCTCTCATCATAAGTAACAAAAAAGTCAATTGTCATATTTCTGCAGGAGCAAGGTCGCCACAATCTATCTGATTGAAAAAGCAATCACTGTCAGATAGCTGCTTCTTGAATAATTTGTTTTAAAGCTGGGAGACTAATTAACAAGATGATATCATACAATACAGTAGCGTGACATTCGATCAAATCGCGATGACATTGAAATCCCTAGCTCACCATAAAATGCAGCTAATATGTACAAATGATTATTAAAATGCTTGGGAGAAGAATCGGCGCGTGCTATACTTACGATCCAACCAGGACAAATAACGTCGATGAAAGGAGCCTGAGAAAGGCTAAAAAAAGAAGAAAACGTATAACAAATGTTAAATGCTCCAAGGCAATAGCCATGAAATATAATGTGACAAATGGCTTTTTACGAAAACCCAAACCTTCACGGAACAAAAAGCAAGGTAAACACAAATAGTCAATACATCTCAAAAATGACAATCTCTTGAACACAGTTCGTAGTCCCGATATGCTTGCACGCTCAAAACATAACCTTTGGATGTGTTGGGTACAAAAACTCATGTTCTACAACTTAAGGTTCAAATATGAGCTTTGTTTGTTTAATGGAGGTCATTGAGCTGTGCTATTGGGGATGAGATGATTATGGCTCATACAAAGTATCATCACAAAGAACGTATTGAGTGAGTGTGCAATAAGCTGCTGTACCGGCTAATTTTACTATCCAATAATTCATGAATTAGAGCGCAGGCTCAGGGCACAATCTTTTTAGTGAACGTGAAAGATCGGGGAATAGGCTGTGGGGTATCATTCACATAAATATGTTGCTTTTGTTCTCTTTTTAGGACGAAAAAAGTCATTTGTTGAAAAAAAAAGTGGTAGCGGGCGCGGCGGGATATTCTCAACTATTTTAGTTCCAAATGTGTATGTTTTGTCTAAACACGCTTTTCTATGGAAACTCATTCGGAATAAAAACATTTCGGACATGACAAAATAATCCTTCGGAACAAAATTCTTCCGGGTTTGTAAACTAAAACTTCCATAGAAAAGTGTATAACACTTTCTGCACCCGCTATATGTCGATTTCCGGGCAATATCTATAAATTATAAAGCAAAGGTGATTGTTTCTAGTCCGACGAGTAGGACCTGGTTTTCTTTTTTGCCACAGACCATTTATAATATTGCTCAATAAAGATGAACTGCGAAATTACACCAACCGCAAAAGCCCTGGGCGCAAAAGTCCACCAACCGCGGGTCCTCAAGTTTCGCGTGTGGTCAAAATGATCGTAAATAATCGTAATGATTTTTGCAAACTGACGAACATTTGTAATTATCTTTGGTTTGGCAGTATGCGAAACCCACAAAGCTATAGTTTTCCTTACCAAATCTCTCTCTTGTCTATTACAGTTCACAGGTGACCTTCTATGGAAGCTGTCAGTAGCCTGTTGTGGAGAAAGATGTCAGAAATGCTGCGATTGTTGTTTTCGTCGGCGATCGCCCTCCCTAGAAGACCTTCAAAACCATTTTGCTACCTCAGAGGAAGATCTATCTAGTGGAGTAACGGTGCCAGATACACCTACGAGTACGACACATTCAACGAGGCTTCCGTCAAGCAGTTCACGTAGGTCTTCCCATGCATCGTGTTCTGATTCACGTCGTGGTTCCACGCCAGTATCAGACTATACTCGACGTAGTAGTACACCTGTGCCAATTATCGATATGAAACCTATCGAATTCTGGCCTCCAAGTACCAATCAGGAGGCTATTCAACCAAGACAATTACAAAGAAGATACACCAATGATTTTGGTGTATTTTCTGAAGAAGATCTTAAGATTGAGCCGAAACTTTATGAAGTAACTGAGAATGAAGAGGACTTAACAGACGAAGAGAAAGTTGCTCGATATAAACTGGGGAAAATACACTTTGGGATTAAGTATGATGTTGGTAATGAGCAACTAAACATAAGGATAATACAAGCACGAGAGTTGCCGCCGCCTGTATTCTATGATACAACGAAACAAGACTTAGCTCATTCTAATCCATATGTCAAAATATGTCTTCTTCCTGATCAGAAGGAATCAAGACAAACATCTGTGAAAAAGAAAACACAAGAGCCTGACTTTGAAGAGAATTTCGCCTTCGATATTGCTTTTCAAGAAGCTCAGAGACGGTGGTTGCATTTGTCAGTACTGGATTTTGATAAGTTTTCACGGCATTGTGTTATTGGTCAACATACCTTGCCGTTAGATGGTGTAAATTTACTAAAGGGGAATCATTATTGGAAACCTCTGCAACCCCCTAATCAGGTAAGAAGCTAAGTTTAAAAAAAAATAATTTGTTGATCAGATCCATTTTTCTTGATAACCATCTTACCAGTCACCATAGGCCATTTAATAAAAGGCACTAAATTAAAAATAAAATAACCATGTTTTAAATGTTTTTTATTTATTTCGTTGTCCCGGGGATGGGAATTATGAAGTAGATGGAAGAAACAAATTTGAATGTTATTTTTCGTACAAAAGAAAGAATGTTTTCATTTGATGCAATATGAATTGTTCCATTCAAAGCCTCGTTTAAAGTTTAAAAGTTTATATTTTACCTCATGAAAACATTCTTACTATTGTGCTCATAAACGTTCCATATTTATATACTAATCCACTTTATAGAGAAACTGGTTTATGGTTGTTATTATAATCTCTTTTCCCGCCAAGTTTCCAATCTTAAATATAATCATCGCATACGTGACGCAGCAAATAATTGCACTCTCTGTATTCAAGTATTAAGTTCGGCTGATATCTAATGAAACCCTTCAATGAGATGGACGAAATATCATAGTACATACATTTTAAATTGGTTTAACAAGCACAAGTTTATTTCAAACTGTTAATATATAATTTAATTAAAGCCATATTATAACATTTTCATACAAAATATATTAGCATTTCTTTGCCATAAAATGTTAGCTTTTACTGTCAGATATATCCCTTTATATTTTTAACCCGAACAACTAAGGAATTTTAAGTGCAATATAATGGTGTAAAAAAGAATTTTGAAAAATATTGAGGGCGTCCTCCTCAGTAAATGTTATAATATGGCTTTAATTGTTTAAATCCTGTATTGATTGCAGGAAGCGTGTTGTTAATTTTGAGACAAATTCTGTTGCTATTTATACATTCCATCCACATGTAATGATGTATGTTATTAAATAATTTGACTTTCAGAAGCTGCGGTTTGTCGTGTTTGTAGACAGACGAAAAACAATTGGGCAGACTTTATTGCTATAAATATTTATTCACAACTATTACACCGACGTGCCTTGTTTTCTTATCATTCAATAGAATGCTGGATGTTGATGTACATCCAGAGTGAAATATTACTGTTGGCAAAAAGACCCGCCTAAGAAAAACATAATTGGCATGTGTGATGTTCTCCTTATGCTATTACATTGTCACAAATGAAGGAATGTCGGATTTTATGCCACACTGGTCATTCTCCTCTATTGTTATTAACTGCGGGTGGCTTTTGTACGCTTCTAATCCAAGCATTTGTTTTCCTGTCTCACCTAGTAATATCCAGAATGCATATTCCCTGTTGGTGGTTTTATCTTTTTTCGTATTACATAACCGTATGCTTCGACTATATTTATAAATACGTATTTATAAATACACACGTGACCCATAGGCACTACATACCAAGACCAGCAAGCGTGGTCAAATCCTCATGCCATTCAAAAAGATAGGAACTTTTTAGATAACTATCATCAAATTTAAGAATTAATTGAATAGCACATTTATTACACATGGAGGGATTCCGAAATTATAATAATACGACATTTTGAAAGTATTTGCCGGCGGAAAAAAAAAACATTTATCGACGGAAACGTTTAGAATATAAACACAAAGTTGAAAAAAATA
Source organism: Amphiura filiformis (assembly GCF_039555335.1). NCBI lineage: Eukaryota > Metazoa > Echinodermata > Ophiuroidea > Amphilepidida > Amphiuridae > Amphiura > Amphiura filiformis. The sequence goes on from NC_092628.1 coordinate 38,159,565, forward strand.
GACAATTGTGTTGCACAGTAGTCTCGTGTTGTTTACCGCCTTTGCATTCAAATGTATCTATAAATATAGTCGAAAGATACTGCATAACAATACCCCAACAATACTTACAGTTTCAGTGTTCTGATCTCATGTCGTTACTTCCCATGTTGAGTTGGCAAGTCTTATTGACAATAGGCCGAATCTCAAGAATGTGCGTGAGACTACAGCACTTTTGTGTAGATCAGCCTAGACTTATCCGTGTCTGCGTTCTGAAGACAACTTCTTTCTTCTGATTGGTTAGATGTGACGTAATTAACTGCTGAAATCAAAATCAATAAGGTATACAATTGATATGCTCGCTAGTACAAGCGATGCCAATGACGTGAGATACGAAAAAGATAAAACGACCATTGTGCTACTTTATAGTTTTTGCTTCGGTGCCATGGACCAGATCTCTGCACCATAGGTGATAGATAATTTGAGATTGTAGCATATTGCTCTGCATCACCTCACTCATTTCACTCATTTTCCCAAAAGCACTCCTGCTCTAATTCTCCTATTGACTTGACTATTGACATCAAAATGGTTGCCGTTCATTTTAACCAAACCAATATATGGCATAAATGATTAAACTATAATATGCTATATTTTTCTAGCTACAATATTTTAACGGTAACATAAAGGCAATAAAATCATGAGTGACAATAATGGAAATATTTTGTTCGTATATAGATTAAGAGCAAAGAGCAATTTAATCGGGTAATGTAAATAGTAAGTCGAACTTCAACATAAGTCTGACTGCAACAAGATAGCTTAGCAAACTAAGATCAAAGAGCCTGTTTTATTAACGTCGTACATGATTTGTACAACAGATATGTCAGGCTCAGTCTCTGTACCAAAATACTTGTATATGTTCATTATAAATATTGATAGTTCCTGTATTGAAATTAAAGAGAATATCAAATTAATTGACCAAAAATTAAAAATAATGTTTAGATATATTATTTTGACAGATCTTCTAGGTTTCCATAGCGCATACATTTATAAACTCTATGCACATATCTCAAAAATCCGTGCATTATGGTTTGACTATTTCACAAACTATTTGAACCTAATTGCATACAAAAACATTAATAAAAAATACTACAATAGTTTCGATTGCTAAGTGTAAAAAGCAATAATTAACATAACTAAACTCCATATGGATTTTCAGTTGTATCCGTTTTGTTCGAGACAATATGATTTCAAAGCATGTTCATCTATTAGTACACGGTTCTTCAACAACAATAAACCTCTGCATACATAATTATAATAACTTTTGAGTGTATTGGTTACAAAAACCCATACTCCACAACTAGGGGTCAAGCTTTTTGAATAGGGTTAAATGAACTACCGTAAACGTTCGCCTAATGGCGCACAGTGTCATCGCCCCGATATCTTCATGGTAGAAATCGCCATGGTAGGTTGAATCCACAGCCACGCATGGCCATTTTATTTCGACCTTATGAGACGCATTAAATTAGCCAAGTGACCTGACTAGGGCTACTGACAATAGCCGGGGTAATTGATTTCTCGCTGTGTGAGTAAGCTTGTATACGACATTGCGGTCAATGGTCATACTGCCTCCACTGGAGTAGTGAGTGCAGCTATAGCCTGTGCGCTGTAGTCCATACAGGACCAACGCAATATAAAATTAGAATTTTGGTCAGATTTTGAGTTCAAGATTCACGGCCTTTTCTCAAGACGCAAGCTAACGACTATCATATCTGTTCAACACGTATGTTCAAGTGTATGAGCCCATATCTGGTTTCTTGAGACGGGAGATATTCATCATTTTCTATCCCGGTATCCGAAGATTTTCGTCTGATATCAAAATCGTACATGGCAATTCACGTGTATCGATCCCGGGTATTTATTTTAGTATATCTGCTGCACCAAATAATTATTAGCCAGGCGATGTCTGTGTGTGGCGCACCTGGGCTCCTTTGCCTTGAGGTAAATTGAAGACCTGAGCGCAAGAAGACCGTAAGTCCACTTGGCCCCTCAACATGTATGCACTAAAGTTGCGTATAGTTTCTCAGGGTTTTATAATGTTTAATCCATGTTCCAGGGTGAAAACATCATGAAAGGTTGTGAAAGATTTGTTTTGGCCCTGAACATGTATAAAACATTACCAAATATACGAAACTATAACTTGAGTCTATACATGTTGAGGGGCCAAGTGGACTTACGGTCTTCTTGCGCTAGAAGATAGAGAGAGCTTTTCCTCCTCTAAAAATCCCAACAAGAATTAAGGGTATGTGCCCTTTTGCTGGTGGGATTTTTATGGGAGGGCACATTTAGTTTGTGTCTACAATTCCAGTTATGTCAAGGGAGCCATTAGGCGAACGTTTACGGTATGCCACTGGCAATTGGCACGATTTGGTCATAGAGCGATTATTACCAAGGGCTGATGTAATTGTGGGGACATCCTTTACAGTAATTTTAACAACACAAACTGTGATACCACCCTACCTGGGTGTAGTGTATGCTGGCGAAGTCCGAGGGGTGGGCTGGTAACCTAACAATTATTTTGGAAATAATAGGAAGTGGTAACACCCTCACCCGTTGGTAAATTATAGTAATTCGGTGAAGGTTATAAGGGGCTATTCCACCCCCTATAGAGGAGCAACTTTGAAATAAAAGATTTCCAAGTTTGCTTTCTGAAAACAACTGGAATTCCAGTTCCCAAATGTTACTGAAAAAAAACTTGGAAATGCAATTAAATGACTGAAAAAATACAGATTATCCAAACTGAGCCTCTCAAATTGAGGATTCGTGATTTTCATCTATTTTTTGCTGGAATTTGTTGCCTGGAAGAGCCCCAGATTAAAATATATATATATAAACAATTTCGCAAATTATTCGCTGCCAACGAAATTTAATTAAAAAAATAATCATAAAATTGATTGGTAACTGGTAAGGTTTTCTTTTTGAATAAACCACCTACGTCTTTTAGATATACTGTTTAAGATCGTTATCCAGGTATGAAGATTTCCAGTGGCAAGGATTTTACTGCTTTCTTTGCAATTTAGACAGGATTAGGTTTAAAGAAAACACCATTAAAGTATATGACGTGTTTAAATTAAATGACGATATTTACAGTTCAATTGAAAATCCTATATTAATATAAAATGAGAAGAAACATAAGATAAGGCCGCTCACTTAATCTACTTTGACTGACATTGATACTATCTTTGCACTTGCACTTATATTACACTTATTGCTTTCTTCTTTTGGGATCCGTTTATATGCTAGACGCTAGCAGCCGTTTCACCAAGTGTCTCTCCTTCCTCCCTGTCTTCTTTGTCGTTTGGGTGTCTACATCTGCGCGTTTCGTCTCCGCCTGAGGCGATTGGTTGACAAATGTTGACAGTATCACTGCAGGGGGCAGTCTCACTGCATGGGATATGCCAACAGTCTCACTGCATGGGACAGTCTCAGTGCAAGGGATATGCCAACAGTCTCACTGCAAGCCAGTGGGACAGTCTCACTGCTGGCATGGGATATGCTAATAGTCTCACTGTATAGGACAGTCTCACTACATAGGATATGCTAACAGTCTCACTGCATGGGACAGTTCCAATTTATGGGATATGCTAAACAATCTCACTACATGGGATATGCTAATAGTCTCACTGTATAGGACAGTCTCACTACATAAGATATGCTAACAGTCTCACTGCATGGGACAGTTCCAATTTATGGGATATGCTAAACAATCTCACTGCATGGGATATGCTAATAGTCTCACTGCATAGGACAGTTTCAATATATGGGATATGCTAAACAGTCTCAATGCATGGGACAGTTATGGGATATGCCAACATGCAGTCTCACTGCATGGGCAGTATCATCCAATTAGGCGTTCCTCTCAACTTGAGACGTGACAATATGCACTATAAATCGTTATTTCCATTTATTCTTGCCTTATTGGTGGATTGCCTAATGATGTCGTCCCAGCAAACACAAAACGTTTTCGACATCATTCGCAAAAGGTTATAAAAGGTTGTCAGAAAACGTTTAAATGTCGGGTTATATAAACGGTATATTAAGAGTATAAAACGTTTTCATAACCTTAAAAAACATTTTTTGACAATCTACTGCTCAGAAAACGTTTAAATGTCGGGTTATATAAAGGGTATAAAAACATTTTAATAACATTCCAAAAACATTCTTGAAAACTTGATACAAAACATTCTAAACAGAATGTTATTTTGGGAGTTGAAAAATATTTTGCGAAAAATGTTTGCCCAAAATATTTTCAATAACGTTTTAAAAACGTTTTCATGACCTTTGTATAACCCGACATTTAAATGTTATTAAAAGGTTTTGAAAAAAACATTTTAAGAACATTTCTGTGTTTGTTTGGTTCAAATATTTTAACATAATGTTATTTAAATATTGGCACAATATTTGGCAAAATTGTTTGCAAAAATAGTTTACAATAACATTTTTTGAAAACATTTAAAAATATTGTTGTAGTGTGTTTTCATTCAAAACGTTTTAAAACGTTATCATGACCTTTATATAACCCGACATTTTAATGTTATTAAAACGTTTTTACCTAAACCAAAAGCCAAAATATAACCTTTTTAAAACGTTTTTAAAACGTTTTTGTGTTTGCTGGGGTTGTTGGTGGCGACGGCGGTAACCTAATGACTTGGGTGCGGGAGCGGTACGTGAACGTGTGACGTCAATTTGAACTACCGTATCCAATCAGCACCCATCAAGTCAAATTGATATCTCGCTGTAACCAATCAGCACCCATCAAGTCAAATTGACATCTCGCTGTAACCAATCAGCACCCCACATACCGCATCAACGTGACAAATTTCTAATCCTATCTGTGTGGCGGTGACTGGAAGAGGAAGTGGGACAGGGGTAGTGGCTTTAGAATGTTTAGTAAGTGCACGTAAGAAACAATAACAATCTCGTTTATAATTCCATACGATTTTTTTCACCTATGTTAGAATAATCCTGGGCATGGTGAGATTCTTCTATCCCTCAACTATCTACCTAGTGCCGGGAGACTAAACATTGACGTGATCAAGGCCAAACAACTCCTCCAGAGAGATATAGGACGGGGTTCAGGTAAGTCTCAAATTCAAGTCATAACGATGAGAGATTCATCAAACAAACACCAATGAGCCGGCTTGTATGATTGTATCTCGAAGTACGCTCGAACTGATTGGCTAAATGATAATCGCTTTTCCTCAGCTGCGTATTAGAATTAATACATGCCATTCCTATGAGCTACCAATTTATTTGTTCTATTCCTGACTCGTGTAAAACAATATTTCACGAAATCCACACTACTACGAGCACAATTAGAAGGACATACAGAAGTAGGGCATATCGTGGGCACAGGATTTGTGATCTAATCGCCCATATTATGCGCGCTAGTTCTAATGTAACATATAAGCGTAATGGGATGAAAGGGGTAGAAGGATATCTCTTTTTGTGAGATCGATAAAAAGATTTTATCACCCCAATTAGTATTATATTTTGATATTGACCAAACTTGAAGACAGGAGTATACTAGCTTTAATAAGGTCAAGTAAAGGTAAAGCTCGTGTCGGAACATGCAATACTCACAGGCAAAAGTGCCCATCTCATTTTCCTTGGATTTTTAGATTCTAACATGGTTGCAGAAGCGTACCGACCGAGGGCATGAGTCGATATACCGGGACAAAATTGACCGAAAATGCATCTTCCCTGGATCCGGATTTATGCCGCGATATTTACCCATTTTAGCGCTAAAATTGCAACTTTTTGCGCGTATTTGTCCCGGTAAAGTCAAAATGTCAGGGGATTTGGAAATTTTGCCCATCCCCCGGCTTGGTGAACCAGGCCCGCCCCTGAAGGGTTGTTTTGTCTCGAGGCACCCGAGAGAAAAACAAAATGGCTAGGACACTTGATAAAATGAGTAGATGATTTTATACTCCTTATTTGCAATATTTTTCAAATCGGGCTCCCCAGGAAGACCGCCCTAGGTGCTCAGAGTTCTAAGATCTATGACACTGATGCTCGTACTTGTAGCTCTATCAGAACAATCAATGAACGATCATAATTGGAAATCGAACAACATCGGGAACAATGGCCCTTCAGGGCGGCGCAGGTGGAATTCCAAATTTAAGCACACTTATTGGAATAGTAATATCGTAACGCACCCGTCATTTAGGTCGCGGAAAAACACCTGTGTAAGATAATGTCGAAATGTAATTAATTTCAAAATTTCCCAGCTGCAGTTGTGATCAGGCACTAAACGAGGAATATTGTTATGAATTTTCTTCATTGTGTGTTCGCCATTGTTTTATCAAAACAACACATGCAGAGCATTCCGAATTCAGATGTAACAATATTCCAAACTGCATGGCGTGTGGAACCGCGAGGACAACAAAATGGCTTCAGAGAGCATAGAAAAATCAATATTTATATTCCCACTGTCATTGAATGTTGCGAATCACAATGGTTGCGAATTGCGGATAGTAAGACATTACAACATAAACAATATGGCCACCTCCAAAATAATTGTCAAATGTAAAGAAAAAAATCAATCCAAAGAAAAGAGAAGACGTTTGAATGACAACATTTTCTTGTTTTTAATTGTTATCTACTTTTTCATTTGACAGAATTTCGGGAAAAGTGATGAACAAACGTACGAGGGGAAAATTTGTTTTTCTTTCTACATTCTATTACGCTATTCGGGACAGTACAAGCAAATTTAGCTAAAGTTCGAGCATTATTCAAGATAAATGCTCCATACCAAAAATGCACACGAAATATATAACGCTTCCCCCCTACATACGCTCGTACGTCATGCTTTTGTTCGTACATCGATTCAAAAAAATTCTTTGAGTATACTAGTAATTGAAATTTCAACACTACTTGTCTATTTCGCTGGTTACCGGGAGTGCGTTCGCGGAATTTCCTCATCGTCAACGGATGTTGGTAGCTCTGATGATTTACTCGGAAGCGGCTAGAGACTAACCTGATCAGATGACGTCACACTAGATGACGAGGAAGTTCCTCGAAAGCGCTCCCGATAAGCAACATGTTCTCATTTTATTACCACTACGTACATTCATTCATTCATTTATTCATTCATTCATTCATTCATTCATTCATTCATTCATTCATTCATTCATTCATTCATTCAATCTGCAATTCTATATAAAACGCGAATTTGTCAGTGCTTGCCTTCGGTTTGTTAGAAGATTTGCGTAAACATCGCACAAACTTCCTTGGTTCGAAAGCAATTTACGTTTCAACCTGACGTGTTTCAATAATCGTGTCACATCAAAATGCCTCTGTCTGTAGACATTTTCCCCCCATATTCACTTTTTTGTCCTTTTGGATATGTTGTTCAGGTGGGTGTTTAGAGTCACCAGTAAGCAAAAACATTAGTGTTCCAATTTTGTCTAGGTGCACCTATTATTTTACTTAAATTGACCCGTCTATATCTTGATACTAGGCTAACTCTGTGTGGGTTACATGAAAATAATACATTGATATCTCAGTTGGCTACAGATGGCTAGATATCCGAGGGTCCAAGGTTCGGATGACCATTTCTCATTGTTTATTTACTCGAGTAGAGGCCCAGCAAACACAGAACGTTTTACAGAAAAAGTTCATTGTCGGTTATATAAAGGGTATAAAACATTTGTAATAACGCTCCACAAACATTTTTGAAAACTTAATGCAAAACATTTTAACAAACTGTTATTTAAGAGTTGATAAATAATTTGCCAAAATGTTTACCAAAAATATTTTACAATAACAATTTGACAAATATTGTTGTAGTGTTGTTATTTTTCATGACATAATAAATTGCGAAGTTGCGATAACACCATTATCAAAATTATTGAATTGCCTAATTCTGTCGTTAACGTCATTATCACGTGACATCAATCACCTGTCACCAAGGTAAACACTAGTACGGCGGTTGAAATGAGAGTCCCTAAAGTACCTAAACCAAATACAAATGGATTCAAATCCCAGTGTAGATATTCAAATTGTTGCTATTCGAAGTGATTTGAACAAACCCGGTAATGCGATGTCTCAGCAACAGTGTTGGGTGTTTGTCCCACGTCAACGGTCTTGTTTGTACTTTTCCCAGTCTTGGTTAAATGCATTGAGGTGAATTTGAATCATTCGGTTCATTTGACTCGAAGCTAAAAATAGGAATTGTCCAGAAAACTTGATAAATAAAATGGCATTCGTCACTGAAATTGACAAAAAGAGTAAGTAGAGTGCTCGTCAGGGGTTTGCCAACAGCAAAGTTTCATCTAATTTGCGACGTCAGCAGTGCTTGTGACTTTTTTCTTCAAGATACTGTGAGTTGTTTTGTGGTTGAAAAGGAAAAGAAAATAACAGAGCATAGGTATTTTGTCAAAGCGGTTTTACTTATTTTGAAAAAACATTTTAGGCATTTTACTTCTTTATTATTACAGGTGCGATATAGGTAGTAACGTATCGTAATTATAATTTTTTGAGCAGGCGAAATAATGGCAATATATCTCAATAAGACCTAGCCCTCTGTCTATAGCGGGGAGGCCTCAGTAATATATTAGAGTCCATGAAAATAGTGGTAACTGCCTTAAGCATAATGGAAAAAAATGCGCTAGTGATATAGTCTTCAAACTGAATGGTAATTTGATTTGTTTCTCATTTTTACAGCGAAAGGCGGTGAAATGAAATGTTTGCACGATTTGAATCTAAATGTCAATTTCGGTCTTTGCTATATAGGTCGAAGTTTTCGCAGTTTATAAAGAATGCAGTCAGATTATGACATCCCAGTGACGTCATATTAGGATTATTGATACTTTCTGCTCGCTCGGTATCAATTAAGCCCGGGCAGTTTTTGCACTCAAGTAATTATTAAGATCAGATCCCAAGGTTTGATATAGGGTGTGTCATTTGATTTTCTCGGGAGGGACCCGTAAGAGCTTTAGAGATATAAATGTGATTATTGGCTACCTTTACTCACTTTCTATAAGATCAATGTGTTAATATTAAGAATCAATAAGTTTTTAGTTAAATGGCTGAAACTGGACAAATAAATTCCTGCCATCCCACTCACCTTATGGTAAAACATAACAATGCATTGGTAAGAACAACGCATTGCGCTTTTGCCTAGACTTTACAGGAAGTAAAATATATTCCAAAATACATAGGTAAGACCAGAGTTAATGTCTTTTTTAAACATTCTCTATATATATTTTTGCTGAACCATGAAATGGTCTCAGCCTATAGTAGTCTTTGTTACTTCCCAGCAAACACAAAAACGTTTTAAAAACATTTTAAATAAGTTATATTTTGGCTTTTGGTTTAGGTAAAACGTTTTAATAACATTAAAATGTCGGGTTATATAAAGGTCATGATAACGTTTTAAAACGTTTTGTATGAAAACACACTACAACAATATTTTTAAATGTTTTCAAAAATGTTATTGTAAACTATTTTTGCAAACATTTTTGCCAAATATTGTGTCAATACGTAAATAACATTATGTTAAAATATTTGAACCCAGCAAACACAGAATTGTTCTTAAAATGTTTTTTTTCAAAACCTTTTAGTAACATTTAAATGTCGGGTTATATAAAGGTCATGAAAACGTTTTTAAAACGTTATTGAAAATATTTTGGGCAAACTTTTTTCGCAAAATATTTTTTCAACCTCAGAATAACATTCTGTTTAGAATGTTTTGTATAAAGTTTTCAAGAATGTTGTTTGAATGTTATTAAAACGTTTTTATACCGTTTATATAACCCGACATTTAAACGTTTTCTGTAAAACATTTTTGTTTGCTGAGCAATATATTATCAAAAAATGCTTTTTAAGGTTATGAAAACGTTTTATACTCTTAATATACCCTTTATATAACCCGACATTTAAACGTTTTCTGACAATCTTTTATAACCTTTTGCGAATGATGTCGAAAACGTCAGAGGTCATCCAGGGGTCACAGGGGTCAAAAGATCCTTATGACATTCTAAACATTTAAAAAATATTTTAAAATTCATTTAAGGTCATTAAGGGGTCATAAAGGGGTCAAAGGTCAAATTTGTCAAAATGCTCCAATTGAGCTGAAATTTATATGCAATGATCCTTATGACATTCTAAACATTTTAAAAACATTTTAAGATTCATTTAAGGTCATTAAGGGGTCATAAAGGGGTCAAAGGTCAAGTTTTTCAAAATGCTCCGATTGAGCTGAAATTTAAACGCAATGATCATTATGACATTATAAACATGTTGAAAAAATTTAAAATTCATTTAAGGTCATTAAGGGGCAATAAAGGGGTCAAATGTCAAGTTTTCAAAATGCTTCAATTGAGCTTAAATTTAAATGCAATGATGACAGGGGTATAGGACTACCACATTATACTGCCGAAGCCACATGGTTCAGCTATGGTGCGGTTATCGCTCTAGTTTAAATTTCTAATTTAAAAGGTATCAAATTAACCAAAATTAAAGTTTGATTTCTATCATACATCCGTACAACTCTCTCTGGAAAGATAAAGTGTGTAACGAAAGTTAAAACATATTGGATTGAGAGAAATGCCGATTTTGGTATCAGGTGAAAGCTCATATTTTTCTCATTAACATATTGAAATTAGGCGGTCCAAATCAGTATGTCCGAAGAAATCATCCAAAAAACTGTTGAATTAGTTTTAATTGTGGTCCCGGATTGTGGTACCACGTTTGATACTAATTCGACAGTGTTTTGATGATATCTTCGAAATGCGGCTGATTTGGAACTCCTAATTTCAATATGTTATTGAGGAAAATAGGATCTCTCATTTGATATCAATTTATTACACGAATATCATTAATAGAAACACTGTAGCTATATTACAGACTTGACATTTAATATGGAATATTTTTTCGCAAAATTCCAAGACTGGACTGGAAGGGGTTTGCATAAACCGCACGGGCTAAATTTAATTGGCATGTGTCGGGAGACGGTGTAAAATAATTGTTTGATAGAAAATGTGCTTTCCATGAGTTTACATTATGGTGCTCATAATGTAGCGAATTTGCCTAAAATGGCGGATTTAGAGAGGCTGAATTTCAGCTTTGTGGGGGACACAATTTCGGACTTTATGCAACACTGTTCTGTTATTATCAAATTTATAGGGGTTTGAAGTGGAATTTCGTAAACTTCGTCAGCAATTGGCATTCATCACAGCTGAAATATATTTGCAATGTACCAATTTTTTGAACATGGGAGGAGCTTAAAATATGGCTCATAAAAGTTTTACGTACTCAAAAAGTTTGAATGGCCCCCTTGGGGTCAAATGTTATAAAATGAAAGTACAAAACAACTGCGCGGATTCTTGGTTGTCCAATGAACTCACGCTGTTTCTTTGTGTACAGTAAGTTTATAACATTTGGCCCAAGGTGGCCAGTTCAAAATTTCTGAGTGCGTAACACTTTTCAGAGCCATATTTTAAAAAGCTCCTCCCACTTTCAAAACTGGTAGATTACAAGTGCATTTCAGTTCTAACGAACACAAATATCAAATTCAGTATCCTTAAATCCGCCATTTTAGGCTAATTCAGTACATAATGAGCGCCATTATGTAAACTAATGGAAAGCACATTTTCTGTCAAACAATTAATTTACACCATCTCCCGAAACACCCCAATTAATATTTACCCCGTGCGATTTATGGAGACCCCTTCCAGACCAGTCTTTGAATTTTGCGAACAAATATTCCATATTAAATGTCAAGTCTGTATCATGAATATCACGCTGTATAAATGTCAGTAATTCCATAAGGATTTACGTGTTCTTTTTGCATGAATGCTTGAAAGGGACTACATTTTATGTTATACGTCAATTTTAAAGAATTCCATTTTCTAAATATATCAGGTCGCCTTCCTTTAATTTGCAAAATTATTGCAGCGATTCACGCTAAAATGTTGCCGTTTTCCTTGCTCAGATGTCATGGTGTCAATACGAAAGTTGTATACTATAGTGTTAATGTAACGTTTTAGGGCGTTTTGAATTCAACACAAACAAAGGATAATGTTATTCGCAGGGGTTTTGTGTTGCGTGCAAGGTATAGCTAAGAAAGACATGAATTGATTTTTGATTTGAATTAACAAAATTCTGAAGTTACTTTTATAAAGAAAGGTAATCGATGCGGGTTCGAAAAGGTTTAAATGCGGGTTCGAACAATGCCGGTAGTTTAGTACGCTCTCGTAAAATTGAGTTAGCTTGAAATTCCCGGAACTTATTGCTAATTGTCTCGTTCATACTGCAGTTACTGTTAATTTTCCTATACATAATACACAGTACTCTCACCATTGACGCGTGACCTCTATAAACAGTGTATGTTATAGGTATAGTTAACGTCACTGGCCTAGTTAACGTCACTGTGTGAAAAATAACCGGCCAATATTTAAAGTACTCTCTGAAATTCTAGAGAATATAGTTTTGTAACATGTCCTAAATTTTTAGCTAATTTAGGTGTTTGGAAATATTCGCACTTTGGTGTTTTAGAAAGGAAGGGCACGGCGCGGTCTGCAAAATTGTCCGTGTAAATCGAATGCATCTTTTACTGACTATCACTCACTTGTGTACCGCTCTCTTTCGAAGGGCATTAAAGCTAAACCACTTGCCGGATATTTTTTGTACTTGATGTCAATCAAGAATAATGAATTCATTACATGTAGGCTAAAACCTGAGTAGGTTGGGCATCTGCAAATGGTCGTACTTCCCTGATATGTAAATGACAGATAACACCAAAAAAAAAAAGAAGAAATTATTTCCAAACCGTGTTAAGTCTACAAAGGCCAACACAGTATTGTTACCTTGCGTTTGCTTTATAATCGTTCACCCAACTGAAACTATAATACCAGCTCATTGCAATATCGCACAGGTAAAACAGAAACATGTGTAGTGTGGATTTAACCAGAGAAGATCTGATTTAAAATAGTTGAGCTGTTTTCAATTAGTGTTATCTTGGTTTAATAGCCTTTAATGGGGTTTAAGTCCTGCAAAGGTCGTGGTGAATTCTACTGTAGACATATTAACTGCATCATGTGTAACCCGTACGAAAGTCTTGGAACTGATCCTGGCTGTGAAAGTTGTTATACGCTGAGCTCGTGTTTCTTTTCATAATTTGAAAGCCCAGTGTTTTATTACAGCAATCAACATGATATTTCAGCCACAAGTGTTCACAATAATATCAGTATTGTTAAAGTATACATATGTTTTCCAGAACTTGGATGTTAATGGTATCATCTACGTGATGATTTGGTAATAGAGGTAACGTTTTCCAGTGTGAATAATGTGACCAATGAGCTCTGCTTCATTGTTCATAAGTCAATCGCTCGTCACTCAGCGATGAAGTATGAATTGAGCTTTAAGGCAACGAGATAGCCATCGTGAAGTTGTTTAATTCAGTGAGATGCGTTCAATTATTCCCAGTTCTCCATAAATATCTAAACACAACTGAAATGATATATTAAGATCCAAAATATGAAGCACACAAAACCGTAAATAAAGCACATTAATGCAATAGGAATATTTTGGCGGTTAGGTAATTCAAGTAAGTAATGTTCCAAGTATGATTAATCAGCAAATCATTTAAAGCAATAATGCACTGTATAATACACCAATCCGAGAAGCGTTTACTGTATTTGGCTCTCTATTGACGGAACCACAGATGTATATACCAGAGCGGGAGATTTAATTCGTAATTCAATACTCATGATTGTGTATTGAATATCACTGTGTATATAATTCCCGGGTACAATTCTGTATAGCACACAATAAATAATGGCAGAACCCCCGACCTCGGGACACTGCAGTTTTACGTCGGAGAAACCGCAGTAATGCGCAGTAATGGCGAAGTCGGATAGGTGTATTCCTAAATTTGTACTTAATACCAATTTCATCATATGAACATAGTATAAGTTTTCGAGCTCATTATAGTATATATTAATGTACCAATGCCCTATCTCCACTTAATTTTACTTTTCTTATAAGATTCGGTTACAAGTCTTCAGTTTATGATTATATTGTTTGAATAAGGTTCTTTTCGTTTAGTAATTGGCATAAATATCGAATACTATGAACATGATGCATACGGTCGAATCCAACCAAAAGTGTCCACGGGCCAAAAATAAAAGTCCGAAATAAAAATGTCTCCACAATTTTTTCCTTTTGCCCATTGATTGATGACATATTGGCCTTATAGGAACCAAAAGTGCCATTACTAATCTTGAAAAATAAATCCAGGACGTGTGATAGTAAATGTGATGTCAAAACCCGATGTTACCTACGAATACCACTAGGATGCTTTCACTATCGCAATACTAATCAACCTAAAGCAAATGGAATATTGTCATTAACACTTTTTTCGTGTAATGTAGACCACATGGTGTCAGGAAAATGCTAGCTCAACCAGAAAATATTTATTTTTATTTTTATAACGCGATCAATATGATCTTAAGTTCAAGTTCAAGTTCAAGTTCAAGTTCAAGTTCAAGTTTATTTGTTTTCATCTCAATTCACAATAAAATTATACAAATGGAAATTAAAGATAAGGAAAACATAATGAGATAACTTATAGAAACACAATAAGAACATGAAAAGTGAAGAGATGTGGATGCCGCAAAACGCAGAGCGTGAAACTTGTGGCACCCAATCTGAACAAGATGGAAATTTAACTTACGCTACAAAATTAATATGTACAACGAATGTATCATGTGGCCTAAATAAGAATAAATGAAAATTAATTGAACGGAATCAATAAATCAGATAATAATACTTGAAAGTACAACAATAAAAAAATATAATAAATAACATATTTTGACACAAGGCTGAATGAAACGAGAAGCGTATGATTCCCTCACTTGAAAGATAATTAGGATAAGATCGGAATCAAACATATTGTGCCAAATAAATTAATGGGGTATGGACAGGCTGAACAGTACAAGACAAGACAGAACAGGACAGAACAGACCCAAGTAGGACAGGCAGTTTGAAAATACCCTTAAAACGGAAGTTTAATCAGTTGTGGTATAAGAATCGATTAAATAATCTTTAAGTCTATGTTTGAAAATAGCCAATGTTGGAGACTGTTTCAATGATTGATCAAGGGAGTTCCAGAGCAGGGTACCCTGGATCCGAAGGATGTTTTCAGCCAGCTTGGTATTGGTAAGGGTTACGTGAAGGTCATTCGAGAAACGGGTGTCATGGGTGTGGATGTCTTTGTTGGTTATAAAATAGTCTGGGTCAGTAGTATGAGATGGTAGTAGGTCATGAAGGTAGTTGAACATAAATTGGGCAGTTTGGAAAATGTAAAGGTCATGGATCTTAGTCAATTTATGCTAGTGTATTTTTTTAAATGAAGTTTAGGTCAGTTTCTGTATTTTATTTATCAAATGAGTATGAATCAATTTACACATTGTATAAGAACGAGTAGGATATATGTTTCAAGAATATTAAGAATTATACGCATACACCTAACACTTTATACAATGAAAAGGTGAAGAAACCCGGGTATTCGTAGGTAACATGAGCGATTTAACAATATCTATATTGAGTTTAGAGGTTTACATTTTGCTATTATGGTAATGAATTAATAAAATGGTCGTTTTTAGATCTCTTTCAGATGGTACGTCCAAATGAATAAATGCTATTACCTTAGATCAAAAATTGTGATGCTTTTAGCAAGATTTTGACCACTTCATTTTGATATAAAAGTAGTTAATCAGCAATTTTACATAATAATAATTGTTGAATGAATCCGTACATGGGTAATAATAGTGTCCTGGGGTACCGCTTAAAGTTTTTGACCATTAATTTCCATTGGTAGGGACACTTCATTACACATGTCATGTATTATGCTGTATTCGTAAGTAACATTTCAGTATTTGTAGGTAAGAATTAGACTTTTGGTGGATATCGCAATCAAAACTTCATTTTATAAAGCACTTTGAATGTATTATTTTCTTTATGTGCGTTAATTGATACTTTAGACCCTATCATGTATTAATAATGTCGGTTCACAGCGGTTGAAAGAGGATTGAAGTAAGAAACAAAGGCACTAAAGTGACTTTAATTTGCTTAATTGCACACAAATCGCTTAAAACCGTTATTGCAGACTTGTGAAGTCCAGCTTGGAGTCAGTTACGTCTTGTGGCCTTTCGTTTGAGGGCAACTACAATTAGCTATATACCTGGGTCCATCACTGTGTTGTCTAGATCATGAGACAATGAGAACAGTCGTTTTTTCCATGGTATTCGTAGGTAACCTTAGCGAAAACGTCAAAAGTTACCTTCGAATAAATCAATTTGGACACAAATTACTCAGAAACCAGAAGGTCGGTAAACATTTAAAATGAAGCACACATGACAGTTGACAAATCCAAGTATTTATCCCTTCTAATCTTCTTTGAATCTGATTTTTCTTTCAAATGAGCAGACCGTCGTCTATTTCAGTACATATTTTCAACAATTAAGCCGTATTCAGTTTTGCATGGTGGGCATGTATGTGAATTCGCAACTTTCATTGACATATGATTTGATAGCAAACATACAGGCCTTCGTTATGTACCAATATGGGCATTGAAACTTGGTAGAAATAAAGCGTGTATTACCCTGCACCTATTGCTGAACTATTGTTTACTATTCTCTCACTTAGTGGAAATGACACAGCTTTTAACATGTATTCGGAGGTAATGCATATTTTTTACCAAACCTACCTTTGTGCCATTTAGAATTTCTGGCAGCTAAACACAATAATAAAGATGTCCAAATGCAATGCATTTCAGTATTGGACATATCAAAGCTTGTATCAATTGCGCATTTATTAGTGATTTCCATTTTTAAAGATATATCTAGTGCTATGAAAAATTGTATTCGTAGGTAATGTAAAAAATACCACTCAAAAAATTATCACAAAAATTCATAATTATGTACAAATATGTGAAAAATTGAACAGGCTTTCTTTGAATACACACCTTTCAGGAAATCAATTTAGATTCAAGCCAATGACTTCTTTTCATAACTGATTTAGATGTTTTTAAAAATACTTTAAGAAATATTTTGAAAAAATTGGTAAAAATAGCATGTTTTGGGGTCTCTGTATCTAAGTTTTTCACAGAAGGGGGTCTTATTATATATGGCGCGAAGCGTATGATCAAGGGGAATAAACACAATACAAAAACGAATGCCAATTGATTAATACTTTTAAGATATGGCCCTGAACATGCCGTGTACACTTTTCGTTGGATTCGACCATACACTTATCACTCTGGATATTTTACAGAAAGATTACCTTTCATGCAGCAATCTTTTGAATAGAGTCACTTAATCGAGGCCATTGTCGACAAGATATTACGTCCCTAGTCACTGAGCTGAGGCTGGGATATCAGATTGAAAATGCATTGGATAGAAATGGAATATAATATAATAGTTCGGGGAATATGAAGAAAGCCTCAAAGCTATATCAAACTGGATACATACTTCAATCGCTGCCAATTGATCGATGATCAATAGGTGATGGTTACCTCTTGCTCCGAAATGTACGATCAAGCTCATTGGTTAAATAACATTCCCCGAATCTCTCGCGAATTAACTATGAGTTTAAGGTCTGTTACCATATAAATTGGAAATTAAGACAAAATATAAGAGATATTTGTGCCATGATGTAAATCTACAAAATACTAAACAAAGCATTTACTGCTGTTGACGCCCTGCTGCTATATGGTGGAGCATATAGGCCGCCTCCTTTCTTCGTTAACTTTGTATTGTTTGAGTGTGGTGATCAAAGCATATTATGAGCCGCTCGCTTGAAGTTATATCGCATGAGTATTTTCGCTCATGATTTATTCATGGATGTTCCGATAACAATTTGAGAAGTACGTGTGTATGAAACTGTATTTCAATCAATTTTACGCATTCTTCAACAGTCGCTTTTGACATATATTTGGTGATCGACGGTACTGATCTGTGGATTTGTTCAGAGTGATTTTATTTTCTTGCTGGATAATTATCAAGCTTCCCTTAGCGTTGAAGAAGCATTTTTCAGCAATTTAGGGTCATATGCTAAGCTTAAGGGAGGTGTAATGAGCGTGAACCTGGTTTGGATGCAGAGGGAGTGTGCCTGTAACAGACACAGCCACCAGAAAAGGACCAGCTCAGATCGCGCGCCAAATAAGTTTGCAGTCCAGAAATTTCATTTTTTCTCAGCCTTGCAAAAAATAGGCAGAGGTGGGAATCGAACCCGGGACCTCGGTGTTGTAAAACCTACTGCGTTACCACTGAGCCAACTTACAATCAGCTATGAGAAGTTTGATAGTAATCCTTGATATTGCTGAATAGAATAAATCAATACTGATAGGTCTATTTATCTAATGTACGATGTTATTCAAATTGGCCTATAAACTAGGAATATAATGTGAAATGACTATCAATCGATCAATCAATCAAGTTGTCAAGTTATCAACAATCAATAATAAACCGACGTAGGCCTATCATGGAACATTACTAACTAGGCCTACTAACTAATATACCAAATAAATAAAATAAATAAATAAGTCAGTAAATAAATAAATAGGCATAGGCCTAAATAAATAAATAAATACATAATGCAGAATGCAGATTTAGTATTTTAGTTGCAAAATTCCAAACATTCTATTCACACATTCTATTATAATTTTCTGCTATACACGCAAAGGACCTGTGCCTTTAATATGTCCGCGCCTAATCAATAATGATAGCTCACACACCATGTTAAACTATTGTATCCCTGCAAGTATAGTACTGACCAAGTCCTAACACCTCAATGAAATGGATGCTATAACGTACCCAATCAAGCGAACATATCAAGGTCATATCAGGGCGTTATACAAAGAATGGTCAAAGGTCAACGTTTCCAAAGAAGTATAGTAATAGATGTAGCAGGCGGCTGACACTGAAAAATTTGCATGGAAAAATGACCCGTCTCCTCCGCAGCCAATTTGGTTCCGCTCCATCGAAATCAAGCTGGTCACGGAGGAGACTACCCTCCTTGTGTTTGTTCATTTGTGTATGGAGAGCCCTTTTTGGAGTCCGGAATGACTTAGGCTACGCTCTCAGCTAGAGTCCGACGCTGCATTGCACTAGAAATACCTTTTCTGTGAAATCGCTCATAGAGCCAACCGGGAGCACGTATTCGTTTTGAAAATATAGCATTAAAATTAGTATCACCCTTGTGGCCCCCGTGCAGTGGAAAACCTTAGTTCTTTCATTAAAAGGAAATGAAAATTAAAAAAAACACGCATCTACTGTGCACCAATAAAATTGGCACAGCAATTTGTCTCAAATATGAATGAATTTTAAGAAACATACGGGGTATGATGAACATTGACCTGACGCCATGATAGTAGGATCTATTAGTCGTTTTATATACAATGTATATACCGTATTGTCATAATACCAATATTTGTCATTATATATAATGAGTAATATTTAGCAACGTAAATGCGCAGTGGCATATGCACAAACGAATACTGATCTTTATGATATTCAGGTTTTTGTACATCACATATAACATGTCACATAGGAGGTCATACGTGTTGACCTTCATCTATTGTATTTGTTCATCTGTGTATGGAGAGGATTAGCGCCATTAAACGCCATTAAAACTCCATCAGTATTAGGGCGTAGTTCAGTGAACTCACCGGATTGCTATTCCAAGTACTTTGATAATACAGATAATATGTATTAATGGGTCGAGGCGATTGCATTGAAAAACCTAATAAATTATTCATAACAGTTACGTAATCAATCGATAGTGCGGACACTTTTCATTTGCAAACCACCAAGCTTCGTGATCTTTTAGCGTCGGAAAAGAAACCACGTGAATAGAGTGCCCTCTCAAGAATATCAACTCTCTGGATGTAGACACAAGCTTTCGTGCGGGAAACATAAACACATAGCAAGGATGATCTCCTGGATGGGGCAGCTTTAATTAGCATGAGGCCGCATTGATATGTAAATAGCGTATTGTTATTTAAATTTGCGCCCAGACGTATTGAGGGCGACAGTCATGTTATCCAGACGGAGAATGGCTGCATATATGCCGGGCATGTCAATTTGCTGAGTGAAGGCTGATAATCAACTTTCTGTATAGGTAATAAGCTAGTATATTTCGTGTACCAGTTGGTTATAACAAAAAATTAGTATCTTATTAAATATATTAAATGTATAAACTTTGAAAGTTACATGAATTTGAAGAGCAGAGCTTCGAAATCTAGCTAAGTCAGGTGATGTGAAATTCTGCTGCGTGACCCCTCTGCGTGGTAGAATTATATTCATAAAACATTGAATTTAACAGATATCATGGGCAGCCAACCATGATTTATCAGCATTTAAAATATATGTTAATTAACAAAGATAAATAATAAAGAGTACAAATGGCAATTAACTAGTAAACAAGCCTGAAATCTTAAAATGTTGCCACGTGTTTTCCCGAACACATGATATGTCACCATGTGACCACTATTCAGATTTACCGTAAATATTTGGAGTATGCTTGCACATCATGCACATACACTGTGCATTTCTTTACATCCGTATAAAATCAATAATTCATGCTGGGAGCCAAGTAACATTGTCTGCTCAGCGCAAATTGGTATTTTATTTGACTTGAGAGCATAATAGAAATACATAAAACGAATCATGGCGCCATGATGGAAGGTCAGGTCCGGTATCAAAGGTTATTATAACTTAAATACTACTTGTATTTCCCACCTTGCCTCTGTCACATATTTCCTTCATATTATTGACAGCAAGTCCTAATTTTGACTTTGCTACTGCAAAATGTCATTTCATATCAAATTAGTAGACCTCCTTTGAAAAAACATATCACTGGTGCCTGATGGGAATACCCGTCCGCCATTTCATTAAACTGGATCGTTTTCGCCTGGTTTGCGCCCAGATGTATTGGGGGCGTGCTATACTCTCATTGAACAGGCAAAGTTCGCAAAACTAACAACGTTGTTATTTGCCAAACTCAATTAACATGATCCAAGGGGTCGAACATGAATTATTCATAACGAGCTATAACGGATCGATAACTGGCCTCACTTTCTAGCTAGTAAACCAGCTGAATTTTTCATAGATTTTGCGTTGCTAATAGAACAACCGTGAATTTAGTGTCACCCCTTGCACATAGTCGTCAGTCGTGTGGTTTTTATGAGATTTGATACGGCGCTGAAGTCTATTGGCTGTCCCAAAATCAGTACCAGACCCGGTTTCCAGACGGCAATGTGTGTGTTGTTACAAGGAATGCAAACTCATTTTATCAATGAGTGAACCACATAGAGGAATACGACATCTATCGTGAGCCAATCTGCATTCTGTTGCCTGCAAAAGCCGACGATCAGGTAAAATTTCTAAAAGCAGCGTGACTAGATATTTGCGTTAATTTCATGATACGTGTAAAACGCATTGAAAACGCCAAATTGCAGTCATAAAATATATAATATTAGTAAATCACCCAATCGAATGTTAACGTAGGTATGTGGAAAAGAACTGCAATAACAATAACAAACTATGTGCCCAAAGAGTTGTCTTTGGCATGTCGCTTTTTTGAAATATGACCAAAAATATCAAATTTTGGAAAAACGCCCCAAAATTTAAAACAAACACGAACCTTCCAAAATAAATATATATTAGCACTCGGCGGCCCAGTCACTACCTGCCGCTGTGATTTGGCGTAACTCATTGCTTCCCCTCTCCAGATACCGGAACTTCAAGGTCGCTCATACCCCAGCCCTTAAAGGGCTCAATAAATTAAAATATTTAATTGACAGGGCATATTACTTGTGATAAGCAAAGTGACTAGGTTATAAATCAAACTAATGTAGCTTCAACTGATAGAACACAAGTGATGCAAGGGTTAATGCAAATTGAAATTTAAGGGACGGTCACAGATAATGTTGTTAAACTGTTCAAAGTAATATAGGTCAGGTTGATCATATTTATAAAACACTCGTTAATATTTAAATACCATTATATTCGTACTTTTGTGGACTTCAAAAAAGCCTTCGACTCCATCAACAGGTCCGTCATGTTTTCAGTGCTGCGGCATTATGGAATACCAAAGGTTGTGGTCAGTGCCATCCAGGTGCTCTACAAAGACTCCAATAGTTCCCTTATGGTAGATGGCAGTATCTCAGAGCCTTTCAAAGTAACAACTGGAGTGCTTCAGGGTGATGTGTTGGCACCATTCCTGTTCATTATCCTGGTAGACTACCTTCTGATGAAATCAACTTCTGGAATTGACGCTGGAATTGTTACCTACCCACGTCGGTCAAGCAGGTATTCTGCCAAGATGCTGAATGACCTGGACTTTGCTGATGATATTGCCCTGCTGGAATCTTCCATAGCCCGAGCCTAGTCACAGCTTACTAGGACTGCAACTGCAGCAGCAGATCTAGGCCTTGTTATCAGCGCACCTAAGACAGAATATATGACTGCAAACTGTAACGCCCAACCAGCACTTGAAGTCTATGGTAGAACCATCAACCATGTCACAGACTTCAAGTATTTGGGTTCCAAGATGTGCTCTAGTGTTGGAGACCTAAAAAGAAGAAAAGCGCTAGCCTGGGCAGCTTTCTGGAAACTGGAACGCCTTTGGAGAAGCCCGTCCCTGCCAATCGAAACAAAAATCAAGCTGTTTCAGACAACGTGTGTTACTGTCTTTCTGTACGGGTGCGAGTCATGGGTAATTACCAAGGACATGGAAAACAAGATCAATGCATTTGCAACATCTTGCTACAGAGTCATGTTAAACATCAAGCGTGTGGATCAGATTCCAAATGAAACCATCTACAACCTGACCAACACCACTCCACTGGTTGCCAGAGTCAAGATTCATCAACTCAAATTTCTCGGCCATATACTGCGTCTTGAAGATGGCGAGCCTGTGAAAGAATATGCGCTTTATATTCCACCACATGGGAAGAGGAAACCGGGACGGCCGCGCACACTGTACTTACAGTATGTCCAGCACCTCCTGTGAGATACTGAAGGGATTACCCAAGATCGCATTAGTTGGAGAAAGCTTGTAGTCGCCTGCTCCGCAGCCGACTGATGATGATGATGATGATGATATTCGTACCGAAAATCTCTCACGTTTGTACGTTAACCATGATTTGCCGAATTCGACAGCTTAACTTGGTCTAGAATTAAAGTACATATACATATTTTACTTTCATTTTGAATGTCCGGTTTTTGCCGAACTGGCTTACCAATGAGGCCTAGAGCCCAACAAACATGCTACTTCATCAGAAATGAAGGAGAAAAATGACTACACGGTCCTAGGAAATGATTAGAGCCAGCTTTATCTGAACTTTAATATACCCGGACCTTAATATCGAATTTTAATTGAGATGTTTAGTGTATGGCTTGCAGGTTCACTGAAATGTTAATTTTATTACTTGTAGATTTTATATGATAAAATTTGATTTACATCATTTGAAAATCAAAATATATTCGATATGCGTTAGTCTCAAACATCAGCGTTGTTATAATATTTATATTCTACGTATACGATTGCGCAGACGGCGCAGTGGTTTAAGCACTAGACTCCGTCCCAGTGATTCGGAACTGGATTTTATGCTAATACTGTTACGTAATACGTAATCAAGTGTGTGGTATCATTTGTACATGTGTTGTTTGAAAGACAAAGGTACACTCCCTCATTTCAAATATATAGTTTTGGTTTCTCTTTTGTTCAGAAACCAAAAATCAAGGGATTAAAATGTGGATATGAACTGGTATGCAATCATAACACTATTGTGCTGGGAGGACACAAGAGGGTATATATAATCAAAAGTATAATGGCCTATAACCATACGTATATAATAGCCTATTGTGCTAACATTTTCATTATCGATATCTATCAACGCGGACGACTTTTGATGCTCTCTGCATTACACCCGAGTTCCGAGATTCGTTTGATAAGTTATGCATAGACATCATGTGCATATATTGAGGGGTGGGGGTCACAGGGGGTGTTTTGTTTATTTGTCTGAAATATAAACGATGCATGATGATGTACATGATTTGATTATGAATTAGATTATTCCCCGGAAAGCACAACCCATACCTCTTACCTATGTTCCCTCCGCCACCTATATATAACCTCCTCCCTTCCCCTCCCCACACTCGATATCGACTCTTCCCTATTATTCCACTCCACTCTTGAGCCCCCCTCTCCCTTCCCACTTCCAATGCTCTCTCCCTCTGTTTCTCTTTCTCCTTACCCTTACCCCTCCCCTCACACACACATACCCTCTTTCCCTGGCGATCTCTTCTATCTCTCTCTCTATATTCTCCAATAAATAAATTGAATAAAAGTTAGTTTAAACCAGCTTTCTATGATATTGATCTTTCGTCATGCGACATGCACATAAATAGAGTTGTGCATAATAGTGTTTATAACACTGAAGTCATAATCTGTCAAGTGCCTATTGTAATGTCTGTGGAAATATTTCGATGGTCTATATATTTTCACAGTGAAATCAACTTAGGCTAATTCGTAGTCTCAAGTCAATGCTTTCAAACTAAATCAATGCTTTCAAATGTAGACTGCTTTGTTCGACTTCTCTGCTCGTGAATATTGCACTGCGAAATTTAAACATTTCTTTTGTATACTTAGAGTAGGTAACTTCAAATCAAATAATTTTACGATCCACCACTTATAATATAAGAAACTGCCTCATTTCAACTATATAGTTTTAGTCTTGGTTTTGGTTTTGGTCACGTGGTTTCATATTGTCCTGCCTAACCACTTGAATCACAAGATATCGATCTCTTTGTTTCTACCTTTTGTTTAAAACTAAACATTTGTGACAGGTAGTTTCGGTTTTGGTTTCAGTTTTATAAGTGGTGTGACGAATAAAATTACAGGATTTTCGAGTTACCTGATCTAAGTATACAAAAGAAATGTTTAAATTTCGCAGTGCAATATTCACGAGCAGAGAAGTCGAACAAAACAGTCTACATTTGAAAGCATTGATTTAGTTTGAAAGCATTGGCTTGAGACTACGAAATAGCCTAAGCTGATTTCACTGTGAAAATATATAGA
This sequence comes from Amphiura filiformis, assembly GCF_039555335.1. Lineage (NCBI taxonomy): Eukaryota > Metazoa > Echinodermata > Ophiuroidea > Amphilepidida > Amphiuridae > Amphiura > Amphiura filiformis. The sequence goes on from NC_092628.1 coordinate 38,184,690, forward strand.
CCATCGAAATATTTGCATTCGACATTACAAAGGGGTCACTACTGTAATTGTATAGGTGCTATAAACAAAATCGATTCATGTCCTTAATCCCATGTACCAGAATCGATGGAAGGCCATTATATGACCTCTAATAACCTAATGACTTTTACTGGAGCAATTTTACTGCAAAATGTAGAAGATAGAGGGGAGAAGATTGGGGTGTGTGTGTGTGTGTGTTTGTGGGGGGGGGGGTTGAAGGGCAAGGGGGATATGGGCCGGGAGAGAGAGAGCATTGGAAGGGAAAGAGAAGGGGGAGGAGAGCGCGAGATGAAGATATCGAATGTAGGGGAGGAGGAGGGGGAAAGGGGTAATTTAGGAAAGAGGTGGTTATATAGGGAGGGGAGCCCCTCTTAAAGAGGTATGGGTTGTGCTTCCGGGGATAATAAACTAATTCATAATCAAATCATCTCCATGCATCGTTTATGTTTCATACAAACAAACAAATTCCCCACCCCACCCCATCCTTCAGTATACGCGCATGTATATGATTTCTAGGCCTAGAACTCGTGAGTGTAATATGCCACCTACCTTCGACAGAGAGCATCGACTGTCGTCCGCGGGATAGATTTCCGATATCAATCATGATAATAATTATGTTAGCACAATAGGCTATTGTATACTTCTGGTTATATACCCTATACTGTGTCCTCCCAGCATAATAGTGTTATGATTGCAGATCAGATCAGCTCTACTTTTTAATCCCTTGATTTTTGGTTTCTGAACAAAAGAGAAACCAAAACTATATATTTGAAATGAGGGACTGTTTATGTGTTCAAAGAAAAATACCATGACAATAATATAGAGTCACACGTCAACTTTCATTACATACTGACCGATCCTCGTGACGTAAGTTTGCTTTCACGATCGGAATTTGAACGGTAGTCTACGCACATCTATACGCTTGAAGATGTATTGAATTGTTCTTGTGATTTATTTGTTTCTTTGTGATTTTGGGGAGTAGGTTGCCTGCTCGCATGTTGTTTTTCAGTACACAGCATGAAGTTAACTTTAACTGACAATTTATTGAGTTGTAGACATTTATTCAAACATTTATGGAAACATAATTGAATGTGAATCGTTCATAATTAAATTAAGTTGTGTTTGTACAAATCAAGAATGAACGTAGCGTAGTGGAGTGTGGTTTAAGCCATCGCTTCTGGTGCATTGCAAGATATTTCGGTTCAGTACCATACCCACGGGTCTATAAAAATAAAATGCCTTTCACAAATGTCAATACTGCTCTGTATTCTCATTGATCAAGATGGTATTTTCTATGCGTGTTTACAAAAATGTAGTTTGTCTTGTAGTTTCATATGACTTTCGAATGCGTTAATGCATATTTAGAGTATTTTACACTAAAAAATGAATCTCTCTTATCTTTATCAAGAAGCATTATTCTTCTAACGTTGATTTGGTAAAATTTCAATAGCGAAAAAAATAATTTAATATCGCTCTTTCAGTGTTGTTTTATATAATACTTCATTGTTGTCATCGGTGCTATTTATAACTTTTCATTGGATACTGGATACCTTGCTATATTGAGTTATTATCGCTAACGACTGAAAGACTCTTCTCATTTTTCAGGTATTATCTTACGAGTGTCATTGCACTTATAGATACACCACACATTAATGGAAGAGTAGAAACGAGCCAAACCAGATCACAATCGACGTGTTGGTCATCATCATCATCATCATCATCATCATCATCATCATCATCATCATCATCATCATCATCATCATCGTCATCGTCATCGTTATTATTATTATTATTAGTAGTAGTAGTAGTAGTAGTAGTAGTAGTAGTAGTAGTAGTAGTAGTAATAGTGATGCAAAACATTTTAACAAAATGTTATTTATCGGTTGAGGAAATATTTTGCAAAGATGTTTGCCCAAGATATTTTAAAATAACATTTTAAAAACGTATTCATGACCTTATATAACCCGACATTTAAATGTTTTCAAATTTTCATCTAAATTTCATACTTGGGCTCACAAGAGGTTTATTATAGCCCTAGCCTGTCAGACATGATCAGACCCAGTGTCTCTTTCTCTCCGAACATGCGGAAGGTACGCCGCAAATACACTACAATGCGTCGAGATAAAATATCTAAGGATAAAAGTCAATCTCAAACAGATTAATTGACTAAGGGATGAAATCAAAACACGACCGGCGGTTCCGGGTGGTTTTGTCCGGTTGGAGCCGGTTTCTATTGTTCTAAGCAATGAAACGCGGTTCAACCGCCGGTGTCCACCGGTCAACCAGTGGTCGAGTTTTGATTTCATCTTTAATAGGGATACTTTTTTAATTAAGAAATTTCTTAATCAAGACAAATACGAAATTGTCAATGCTCCATGCACAATTTCCAATTGACATTTTGAATGACCTTTGTTACCCGTGCGTCAACTGAAACCTCGAACTATCTTAATTAAATAAACAAACCTGTTAGCCAATGTTGTTAAGAAATCAAAACCATGAAGCCATCCATTGTCATGATCGCGTAGAGTCACAAATCTACATTTCCCGTGTGGGGAATACTATCTTATTTTTAACTACTAGAATTACGTCTCTGCGTAATCTTCTACACTGAAATAATCATTATTATCTAAAACTCCAGTTTTTAGCTCACAAATTCGGGAGGATGCAATTTTCGGCAAAGTTTAATTTTGACCTTATTATAGAAATTTAAGAACCTCAATATATCCTCCATATAATTATCTAAGCTATAAAACCTTACGTTATTCAAATCTCCAAGGCTCAATGTCATGATTTAATAATGCAATGGTCTCTTTACAACGGTCACGTGATGCTGCTGTAGCCAATCAGCACACTTGAATAGCAGCGAGCGAATTGACATGAGATTACGTGTTCATGTACCGCGTTCGTTCCTTCACCTATTAGCTCCTATTCTTTGGTTCGCCTCAACTTCGGTAATGACGTCAATACCTTTTCGTGGTTGCGCTGCAAACCACCATTATATGCATGCGTGTACGCTCTGCGCAATTAACATTACGCATGCGATTCGATACTCGTCCAGCTAAATACGTCACTATAGTACAGAACTTAAAGTCCCATAGACCTTTTCATATCGAAGTTTTCCGAAGTGATGACCAAGTTTTCATACGCAGTTCTTGGGCGCGCACTTACGCCAGTTGTGCGTTGCGTCAATGCACACAGTTGAGGAGCGTTTATGTGTATTTGCACGGGCGTGTAAAGACGCTTGAGTCCATGTGATTATTTTGCGAACATTTCCGATGCCAGTTCACACGATATGAAAAGGTCTATGCAGTGATCCCAGTGTGTAAAAAAAGTGTTTATAAATTGCTTAAAAGTGAAGGATTAAGTCATTCAAATTGTCATTTGTTATTTTTGAAATCAAAAATTTGGCAAAAAGCGAAGAAAACAGCAATATTGACGAAATTGAAGCGCCATTCAAATACATGTAGGTAATTTATACTGTCAGTATATAATTCACAGATTCAGGTAAAATGCCATAGTTTGTCTTAAATACGTGGCTTTCGGCTGAATCACTAGCAGGCTATGTTACCTATACAATGACAAAGGTACCAAAATCTGAATTGTGATGATTTTTAGTTTTACAATCGTCCGGATGAGTAAATCACTGAATGGGTCTTTAAGGCAAACTATTGTTTAGTGCTGCTGTCTATTCAGACTAGGGCTCGGTCATCCACCTTTGCATATTATTTTTATGGGACCTGAGAGCACAACAAACTGGTTTATGTGTGAAAGGAGAACAACAAATTTGAAGATAAAAGTCGAGCAAAATAAGGCCACTTTTAACAAATCAATTGAACAATTTTGCTGTCAGCTTAATTACTTTCATACTTTCAATATTCTCATATTCAAGAGATGCTTTGTTCTATGAGGCATATTGCAGCCTTCTCGGTTTGGAGACTATCTAGGACTATGTTGTGACTGTTGGTTTATCTATTCGTAAGACAGTAAGATATAGATATCTCAATTCTAGAAACACTTTTTTTCAAAATTTCTCGTGTTTACAGAGTCGCTATCCCATAATAATATTAGTCTCTTTCTATTCTGATGCAGGTTCCCGAGTTTTGAGACACATTATTTGGGATATAAAAAAATATTATCAAAAACGCTACAGAAATAAATTTAAATGCATTTTCAACGTACAAATTAACATAAAAGAATAGAACTATGAGTTTCTGCAATGTCACAAAAGAATCAACCATAAGAAAAGAGAAAACTTGATTTGACACTCCTTTTCCAAGATGAAATGTTTTGTACCAGAATACTGTATCATTTGACAGCATACAACTGGGAAAAGCAATGAACAAACAAGAGAAAATATTGTTTTCTTTCGTTATTGGAACAGATCAAGCTAAAATAGTTTAATTTCGAGGTTGCATGCTCTATGGAACAATATAATTGTCATTGTTCCCAGTATCTGAACACTTTCAAGATAAATGCTCCATATCAAACTACACAAGAAATATAAAAAGCAATCATCCTACACACGTCATGCTTTTGTTCACAATCTGAACATCTATTCAAATAGAGAGTGTATTGTTTTCCTATTATGTTTTGTCATTCCATAATGCATATCATTATTATCCCAGGTGAATCAACACTATTAATCCTCTGTTGTAACTTTTGTTCATTGTATTCCATTGTTTTATGCTATATTATCCAGATACCCTAGACACATGCTAGAGGAGAGACAATAACAAAAAAAATAGAAGTAAGCTACTCTAAATAGAAAAAAAAATGAAAAAGAAAATTACTCTGATATGTAATCATTCAGATGCATAAATGTAAGGTGTAGGTGTAGACAAAAGCAACAATTTGTGTTCGTTTCTAGTCTTACGTTTATCCTTGTTTCTTCACAATTCAGCTTCCACCAGCCGCTAAAAACTTTTACTTGTACACAAAGTCGTCCAACGACGAAGGTTCACATTTACAACAATTTTACAAGCACATGAACTTTTCACGCCTTTTTAATCTAAGGCGATTAAAATGAAAGTCCCTAAACCAGATTTAAATGGATTCAAATAGATATCCCAATTGTTGCTATTCGAAGTGATTTGCACAAACCCGGTAATGCGATGTCTCAGCAACAGTATGGGTTGTTTGTCTCACGTCAATGGTCTTGTTCGTACTTTTCCCAGTATTGGTTAAATGCATTGAGGTGCATTTGCCTCATTCCGTTGATTTGACTCGAAGCTAAAAATAGGAATTGTCCAGAAAACTTGATTAATAAAAAGACATTTGTCACTAGAACTCAGAAAAAGAAAGTAGAGTGCTCTACGGGGGTTTGCCAACAGCAAAGTTTCATCTAATTTACGACGTCAGTAGTACTTGTGACTTTTTTCTGTAAGATACTGCTAGTTGTTTTATGATCGAAAAGGAAAATAACAGAGAATAAGTTGTTTGTCAAAGCAGTTTTTGCACAATTCTTGTGAATAAGCACTGTGCTACAAGTAGTTTATGACTATTACAGGTGCGATGTAGGTGATAACGGCTCGTACAAACAAATTGCAAATACATCTCAATAAGATCTTACCCTCTGTCTATTATAGAGGGAAAGCCCACTATGTTTAAGTCCATACCATAAAAATGGTGGTAACTGCCTTAAATTGGAAGTCCCACTTATAGTTCAAGTCCCTTTGGGAATTAGTCAAGGATGGAATTAATCCATGTAAATTCTGTTCTGTTTGTCATCAAACTAACAGGTACGTGTAAAGCGCGCTTCAGACTCCGAGTATTGTACGTACAATATTGTATGTACAATATGTACGTTATTTAATCTATTGCCATTCTATTTCCAGTAATGTTTAAGTTCTAACGAATGTTTGATGACGAAAAATCGATAATATGTTACATACAATATCTAGCAGAAATATATTATCGATTTTACGTCATCAAACATTCGTTAGAACTTAAACAGTACTGGAAATAGAATGGCAATAGATTAAATAACGTACATATTGTACATACAATATTGTACGTACAATAAAAAGTCTGTATACTGCTTTAGTCAGTTCTTCTGTGGCGAACTGGCTAAATTGGGCTTCCTGTTTAAGCTTATATGAACAAAAGCGTCCGTAATTATGGTCTTCAAACTTAATTGATTTGTTTATCATTTTAGCGAATGGAGGTGAATTGGAATGTTTGCACGATTTGAATATATTTGTGAGTTTTGGTCTCTGTTAACATGTAAGATTTTTATGGAGAATGTAGTCAGTGACGTAATATAAGGATTATTGATATTACATGCTAGTTCGGCATTAATTAAAGCCGATCGGAGGGGAGCATTACCTAGCGGCGTTTGCACTTAAATATTGAGACAAATTAACCTGACACATAAAAAGGAAAGTATGGGTTCTATAGTAATGCAATGGTGAGAACGCTTTTGCCTAGACTTGACAGCAGGTAAAATAAATTATATTACCAAAATACACGGGTAAGAAAATAGTTTTACTCTTAACATTCTATATTTGTATATTTTCCAACACTTCTTCTAATATCAAAGGTATCAAATAAACCTAGATTGAAATTCGAGTGCAATCAGTTTGATCTCTATCCAAATATACCTACACGCAACTTTTTTTGAAGAGATAGAGTGTGCAAAGAAAGTTCAAACATAATTGATTGAAAGAAGAGTGTTAAATTGCAGAACTAGTGCAGCGATTCACACTGCATATGTTGCTACTTTCCTTGCCCAGAAGTCATTTTTGTAAGTGCGAAAGTTTTTTACTAGTGTTAATGTAACGTTTTAGGGAGCTTTGAATTCAACACAGGAAAAGGATAATGTTATCCGCGGGGATTTTGGTTACGTGCTAGGTATTGTCAAGAAATACACGTTGTTACTATTTTTAAAGTGACTTTAGAATGTTGTTAAAACAACATTCTAAAGTCACTTTTACGTGAATGTTAACGGTAAAAAAAGATATTTCTGCTTTTAAAGTAAAATGTATTGCTTTCAGAACATTGAGGATTCACGTTTATAGCTCACTCAAATCAAGGACCATTATATTTAGAACAAATGTATAGGGTGCTATACTTAATAGTTACATTTACAGAAAGCATGCTATTTTTGACTTGCACGTTTTTACTAAACGAAGATATTTCTACTTTTCATGTAGTGATGGTGGACTGATTTTAATTTCCCTGATTAGAAATCAATTCTATCAACGTTGTTATCTTTTTATGTAGGGCTATCGATTTAGTCTGTCCTCTTATACCAGGGATATGCTTATACTCATCAATCCCAGAGTTGCTATTTCTACCCCGGAAAATCAGCAGTTCCCGGTGGTTCTTGTCACGTTTTCATGCTCCACGGTGTCGTTGGTCGTTACTGTCGTAGACAATAATAATCAGAGCCACCAAAACTTACAAAATCAGCAGATAGGCGAGATCTGCTAGTTTCTGTTGACAAGGGGCAGTCTTCAGCAAACGGCTCTTTTCAGAGTCATCAGTAGACAAGGGGCGGTCTACATGTCTCATTCTTAGGTACTTTGTCCTGAAGAAGTCAGAGCTACTCCTGACGAAAGCTTGACAGTTCTAAACTTGTCCGACGGCGAACCCGCTAAAAACCTACTAATTAGTATTTTAGATCATGATTTCCTAACAATTTGAGAGGTGTGTAGTGTTTTTGTGTAAAACTTCAATTTCAATTACGCTTTTACTCATTCTTGAACAATCTCGTTTAAAATATATATATTTGGTGATCGACAGGCTTGATATGTGAAATTGATCAGATTGATTGCCTCTTGCTGGACTTTGGCCTACACTATTTCGTTGTGCGTGTAAAGCATCTCTTAGTTCACAGTATTTTCACCAATTTCGGGTCATATGCTTAGATTAACTTAAAGGCTTCATTAGATCAAAGTGGGCAATTCTACTTATAGAATAATATATCTACGATTAGCTTAGGTCGTTTGGGCGCAAACGTGTGCGTTTTTAAGACGGCTAAAAATCTTAGGGGGTGGTACAGCCCCCCTCTTAAAAGGATTTGATAACCCGACATTTAAACCTTTTCTCTAAAACATTGTACATTTGCTGGGTATCAAGTATTAAGTATTGCTCTTGTGATTTATTTGTTTGTTTGTTTGTTTCTGTGATTTGGGGAGCCTGCTTGCATGTTGTTTTCCAGTACACATCATCAAATTAACTTTAACTGACATGTTATTGGCTTGTACACATTTGCTCAATCATTTCTGTCATAGAAACATAATTGAATGTGAGTCGTTCATGATTAAATAAAGTGGTTTTTGTACAAATCAAAAAAATTACGTGGGACAGTTGAGGGTGGTTTAAGCTTCTGGTGCAACTGGTTGGTATTTTCAAGTTTCTCATCTTTGGAGGCTCACTTAGAAATAATGATATAAGTCTCCCTGTTCTGGTGCAGTTTTTATTTACTCATATTTTGGCTAGGTGTCTTGGTTCTGGAGATTCGCGGTTCTGGAGACGGTATTTGTGACTAGCATGATGCAGTCATGGTCCATGGCAAAGGCGATTCGACCTTTGTGGCATTAAACCCAGTTAACAGGAAATTAATCCAGTAAATCGATTCAGTAAAGCAAATAAGCTCATGCATTCGATCACTAAAGCGCGCTTCAGACTCCATATTGTACGTACAATATTGTATGTACAATACTTTTCGTGACGTCAAAAAGTATTACACGTGCAATAAATAGTATGTACCGGGAAAATATATATTTTGCTACAATCATTGGTTGCTTAATTGATACGGAGTTGCCAAATTTCTAAGAGTTCTAAATTTAGTGAATGCACGGAATGATGAACATCTTTTAATGTCTTCTTGTATTCAACCATGGTAGGTATCATAATACCTACCATGATTCAAATGTACTTGAATTATTATATAATCAATGGGCACCTTTTTAAAGTTAATAATACGTCGTATTAATACTAATATTAATAATATTAAAATTGTAATAATAATATAAATGGCACATTCAGATCTTATTTATTTATTTATAGATTTATCTATTTAGGCCTATTTATTTATTTATTTATTTATTTATTTATTTATTTATTTATTTATTTATTTATTTATTTATTTATTTATTTATTTATTTATTTATTTATTGATTGATTGATTGATTGATTGATAACTGATTGATTAATTGATTTAGAGATTCATTTATACTGATATTTAGTCATATATTGATTTAGAAAGTTTAAAAGTATTATTTGTAGGCCTTTGTATTTATTCTGGTTCTGATTTTATTGATACTGATATTTTTGTTAATTTTTAAAGTTTTGGCATAGCATTCGTTATATTATAACACGCTGTGTTATGAATTTGCAACACCTTTTTACATATTGATATCGTTGAGGCATGTTATGATAGGCCTACTTATGATCATCACAATACATCCGTAAACGTGTTAATGCAGTAACCGTAGCGTTAGGGGCACGGAAGCCCCCCCATTGATCTGAAATATTAGAAAATCCCATAGGAAAACTGCCGAAAACGGCTTGTGCCCCCCCCTCATCACAACCGGATGCAACGCCTTCTATACTTTTTCATTCATTAATTATAGGCGTATTAATAGTAATGCGTTGAGTTTTTTAAAAAGTAATATCCGCCTTTTTTTTCTTTCTTTTTGAAATGACATACGGTACTTGTTACAAAACAAATCAGCATGGAAAACATTTTTTTTTTTTCAGAGGCAGATATTTGGCCTATTCAGTGTCATAAAGCTACAAAATAGACGATCTTTTAAAATCATTTTTAAATGGCTATTTATTTTTCAACCATATTGTTTGTATTTGTAATGTTCACAAATCTGAATATGTGCTTGTAGGACAACGATTTTGAATTAAACATAATTGTGATCTTTTAATTCCCTAGAACACCACAGTTAAGCGTCCAAAATTGTAAGTGGGTTTTCTTTTATATAACCTCATTATTTCGCTAAAATTACTCGAAAACCCTCCTAAGAGTTGTTGTTACTAATAAACATTTCATATTTTTGGGCAAAGGATAGCCAAATAGTTGACCGAAATCGTATATTTGCACCAATATTTGACTGAAATCGTATATTAACATTACCGCCCCTTCGTGGCTTTATTACAAGCCAAAGTGTGAAACGAGATTACTTGAAATATATATTTCAGAGTTGAAAGAGTTTCAGCCCTACGAATATATTTCTGAAATATGTCTCTCTGATTGGTTGATGGTCAAGAGGATTACGGCATCCTCAAAGCCTCTTGCTGTAATTCTCGAATCGATATCTATTATAGGACCGATCTTCTGAAATCCATACAACCGTGTCAAATGAAATAGTCTCGAATCATAATTTGTGCACGACACAACGTTGATACGTCAGATTTCGGAATTTTATTAAAAATAGGCATAAATCACATTGAACAGGTTGAATGCTGGCAAAAGTAGATAAAATAACTATGGGTCGAATTTACATTAATCAGTGTCCTGGGGCCAGGATAACATTTAGGACTCCTTCGAATTCTAAAACAATACTTCGCCAAATGTCCTTGCTTTCATTTTCTCATTTAATTTGTTTTAATTTTAATTAATTTCTTTATCCACTGGCTCTCCGGTAAATCCGGTATTGCCAAATATTTCTTGTCCATTACCCGTGTTAATCTATTTATTTATTAAAATGAACCATCTATTAAATTCCTATAATACAATGTATAGGCCTAGTGTATTTGATAACAAATTTGTTTTTATTTTTGATTGGAATTTGGGTTCCATTACACGATTTCATAATAAGATATGTTTGGGCATGGCGGAATTAGTATATGATTAAAAATAGACATACTCTTAGGCCACCTTTTTTAATGTTTGTAGGCCTACATTATTGATATCAATATTTATGTACAAAATGCAAAAGAATGTATATATATTTGATTGTTTTGTAAACATTAAATTTGATGTTTACTCATAATTATGTCTGGAAAGTCAGGAAAAACTAAGGAGTATCGGTATTTAGTTTCCTGGGAAAGTGGATCAGATGAGCAGTGAGTAAAAACATTTGCCCTAAATCTTTATTTGATTTTTATTGTTTTATGAATTTATTAGGGCTACTGGTAAAGTGCAGAAAAAACCTCCAAACGCACTCTAGGATTTTTCATCATCAGCAGTAGAAATTTCTCTTGCATAGATTTTCTGGTGACCTCGCTTGGATTTAGCAAACAATGAACCGTAAGGGTTATAGCGCGTTATTTAATCTGATTCAACTCGTCGTGGCACGTATATTTATTGCACGTGTAATACTTTTTGACGTCACGAAAAGTATTGTACATACAATATTGTACGTACAATACGGAGTCTGAAGCTAGCCTAACGGCAACCAGCTTCGGTCGATTACCCCAGCTGCAGCGTGTGTAAACTCTAATTTGCATAGAGGCTGTACGTGAAATTATTGATTGGCTCCAAACAAAGGATTTGAACCGGTGCACGTAATCATGGCGCAGTGCAGTCCATTCAATCAAATGTTGTCATCAACCTATTTGATCGCAGTGCATTGTTATGTGTGTGAGACGAACTGTCGCGGTTGATTGCAATCAAACAAACGATGTCTTATGTATTACTTTGTTCCGTGATGAAAATCGTGATGTTTTATTTAATCACTCTCGAAAAATGTATTTCTTTTGTAGGCCTATTACTTTGTTTTGTGATGAAAATCGTGATGTTTTATTTCATCACGCTTTAAAACAAACGATTTCTCATGTATTACTTTGTTTCGTGATGACAATTTTGATGTTTTATTTCATCACTCACGAACAATTGATTTCTTATGTATTACTTTTTTGTTTCGGGATGAAAATCGTGATGTTTTATTTCATCATCACGCTCTAAAACAAACGATTTCTTATGCATTATATTTGTTTTGTGATGAAAATCGTGATGTTTTATTTCATCACGCTCTAAACAATAATTATAGTTACATGCATTTCAAGAAAAAAATCTTATTAAAACGGTAGGCCCTATGTTGTTTAGAAAAATGTAGAAAGTGATGATGATGATGATGTCGATGATGATGATGATGATGATGATGATGATGATGATGATGATGATGATGATGATGATGTCTCCAAAAGTGTCCCGGTTTGTTTTTCTTGCCCTAAATCGTGCGTATCTATTAATAAGGCACTTCAATAATCAATAATCAGTCCCGTGACGGCCTCCACTAACTAGCTACTAACTTGGGTTTATGGGCGCTGATATTTCATGTTCACTGTCACTTATTTATCAGAAAAGTGCGAGCCTTGGTCAATCACCTACAGTACCCAATTTCGGCATACTATATAAGAAACTCATCATGATGATTGCCAGAGAATAGTTAAAATGTAGCTTGTACCGTTTTTTTGTGGCATCTTTCAGAAGTGAGCGGTCCGATACCAATATTTTCGGTCAAATCTCCATTCAATTAACACGGGGAGTTGGCTAGCTATGCCTTGCCCTCACTCATATTTTACAAAAGTTCGACTATTTCTGAACATCTAACCTAGCTGTAATTTTAGGTCATGTTAGAGAAATATATTTGCTAGAAGTTTGGAGAATAGCTAACATATTGGCTGGTTATTTTTTACACAGTGATGTTAACTAGGCAAGTGCTCATTCTTCCAACGTACATCATTTGTAGGGGTCACGCGTCAATGGTGAGAGCACTGTGTATTGTGTATAGGAAAACGGACAGTAACTGTAGTATGGATAATTCACCTAAAGTGATGTTTTTTGTATATAGTATGATGTTTTTTGGTAGTTAACTAGTAAATACGATCAACAAACGAGTTGTATTGTTCATTTTATACCAATTTGGATCCTATGAACAGATAAACAATTTCCGAGTCCCACATTGTATAATATTACAACCAATTCCCTTTCTATGCCTCTTTTCTTTTACGATTCGATTCCATATAGCATTAATCTTCAATTAAGGTTAAAGCTATGTAGATTTAGATTCCTTGACTATAAAGTTATTTTCGTTTAGTAATTGGCACAAATTCTCTTTTTTACATTTTAGAGAACAGTTCATTTTTATACAGCAACCTTTTGAATAGAGTCACATAAGGGTTGACGCGGTATTATTGGTCGAAGCAGCCAAAATATCGAATTTCATTATCCAAATCAATATATTATTGAAAAATAACACTTTGATGTTTTGCAAAAGTTCATTCCACAAATCATATACTTTGAAAACTTGCTTGATTTATTGTTGTTAATGAGTTATGTACGTATTACAAAAGTGTTGTTGTTTCAGCCCTCTTTACAACATAACTCAAGAACCACATGACCTACAAAGGTATATCTGTGATAATCTTCTACACACTCGCTATGAAATGATCAATGCAATATTTGCCAAAGCTCACTACCATTCACACGATGCTGTGAACTACCAAATCACAACAGTTTAAAATAGTTGCTAACCTTAATGGAGATCATAATACTTCGTCGACATGGATGAATTATATGTCCCTAGATATCAGATTGATAATGCATCGGATAAAAATGGACTATAATAGTTTGTGGAATGAGTAAAGCCTCAATGCTGCATCAAAAGTAATAAAGTGATTGGTTACCCTTTGCTCGGAAATGTACGATTACGCTCGTTGGATAAAGGCCATTCCCCTTGCGATTTAAGTATGAAGAGTTGTTCTATATAAATTAAAAATTCAAACACAAAATATAAGGGATGTTTGTGCCGTGATGTAAATCTGCAAAATACTATTTAAGGTTAGCAACTATTTTACACTGTTGCAATTTGGTAGTTCACAGCATCTTGCGAATGGTAGTGAGCTTTGGCAAAAATTGCATTTATAATTTCATGGCGAGTGTGTAGAAGAATGTAAATATCACAGATATAATCTTGTAGGGCCTGTGGTTCTTGAGTTATGTTGTAAATAGGGCTGAAACAACAACACTTTTGTAAAACGTACATAACTTATTCACAACAATAAATCAAGCAAGTTTTCAAAGTATATGATCTGTAGAATGAACTTTTGCAAAACATCAAAGTGTTATTTTTCAATAATATATTGATTTTGATAATTAAAATCGATTTTTTTTTTGGCTGCTTCGACCAACAATAGACCGTGTAGCCTTAAAGGGGGCATTTACTGCTGTTGAATATTCTATTCTGTTTACTTTTTGTTTTGGGCTTGCTCCATTTATTTCCTCGCATATGTCAATTACCTTATTGCGTCTCGCATTGTCTTACGCCCTGCTATAGGGTGAAGCATATCGACCGCCTCCTTTCTTCGTTACTTTACATTATTTAGTGAACAAAACGATAAGAGCCGCTCGCTTGAAGTTTTATCGCATAAGTATTTTAGCTCATGATTTATTCATACATGTTCCTATTGAGAAGTGGGTAGTAGTTTTGTATGAAATTGTATTTTAATGAATCTTTTACGCAGTCTTCAACAATCGCTTTTGCAAATATATTTGGTGATCGACGTTACTTATCTGTGAAATTGTTCGGTCTGATTGATTATGCACCTTTAGCATTTAAGAAGTTGAAGAATCTGCTGTAGATAATGTAGTTCACAGTGTTTTCGTCAATTAATGGTCATAGCTTAGATTAAAGGCTTCATTAGAATACAAGTGTTTAATTCTACTTTTAAAGTTACACAGAAACTTCTCTGAAGCACTAAGTCATCTTCAATATTACATTTATCATAGCGTTATATAATAAGCTTAGAGATGTTATACTAACTTTAACACTTTGACAGGACACAGACATGAGGCTTGATATATACTTTGATAAGCAAAGTGACTAGGTGATTAATCAAATTAACGTAGCTTCAACACTGACAAAAAACAAGTAGTGCATATTAAAATATTAAAGGGGCAATCACAGATAATGTTTATCTGCCCCACCAACGATGATATATAGGTCAGGTTGATCATGTAACTCATATTTTTTTTACAAAACTCTCGTTAATATGAAACTACCATGGCTATATCCGCATCGTCAACCACTATCTTTATATGTTAGCATGCTTGCCGAATCCGGCAACTTAACATATTCGAGAATTAAAGTATTTATGTATTGTTATCCTACTTTCGTGTTGAATGTCAGTGGTTTTTTTTTTAAATATAAATTTGCTTTCACGATTGGAATTTGCACAGTCTGTTAGCACATCTACGCTTGTTCTAAAACCCCAACATATAAATTTTGACGAATTTACATAAATGCTACATGTGTAAATCGGCCTTTTCCGATCAAAATTAGCATATTTAGCTTCTGTTGAGTATTTTATTTGTTTGCTTAATTTTTTGGAGAATATGATACCTGCTCACATTTTCTTTTCCAGTTCATAACATTAAGGTAACCTTTACTGAAATTTTATTGGTTTGTACAAATTTGTACTAACATATTGAATGCGAGTCGTTCACGATTAAAATATTTTACATTTAAGTTCAAAATAAACGAATCAAGAATGGATATAGCGTAGTGGAGGGTGGTGTAAGCCCTCGCTTCTGATGTATTGAAAGATATTTCGGTTTAGTACCTTAGCCACGGGTTCATAAAAACAATATGTCTTCTGTAGTGATATTAACCAAATGTCACAACTGCTTTTGATATTTTAAATACCAAGACAGTAGTTTATATGTGCGTTTCCGTTTGTCCTGTACATTTAGTATGATTTTCCAATAGGTTAATGTACTTATCTTAATTCTTCTGACGTTGATTTGGTAAAATTACAATATAATAATAATTGATTTAATATCGCTCTTTCAGTGTTGTTTTATATAATACTTCATTGCTGTCATCGGTGCTATTTATAACTTTTCATTGGATACTGGATACCTTGCTATATTGAGTTATTATCGCTAACGACTGAAAGACACTTCTCATTATTTCAGGTATTATCTTACGAGTGTCATTGCACTTAGATGCACCACACATTTATGGAAGAATAGAATCATCATCATCATCATCATCATCGTCGTCCTTATCGTTTTCATCTCCGCCACACCATCATCATAATCGTTATAATCATCAACAACATATTTGTCTTTGTAGTCACCAATATTAAACGAATTGCTGTTCTTTTAGTATTTTCATAATTATGCTAAATAACATTGCCTGTTTGACAAATATAATCGTCGTTTTATAAGGAAATCACTAAACATTTTCCGCATTTTTAACACGTACCCATTACATGACGTCATATACAAATGCAGCCATTGTGAGCTTGCGTTTGGAGCGCTCTAAGCTCTAACATCTAAGCTATATTATGCTTAAACTCTACGTCTTTAATTTGGTTTTCTCGAAGGAAAAAAATCAATGATCCTTAAATAACACGGGAATTCACTCAATGCCATGTTTCCATGGCAACTCAGGGAAAGTCCGTCGTTTTTTTTCAGCTAATTTCGCAGACTGATTCAAGCAACCCCTGGGTATCTGTAATTTATATATAAATATCCTGACTTGCATGTACTTCATGCGTCATCACTTTAATACAATCTGTTCAAAAGTATGTAAATCCTAACAATCTACACACTATTTTCTTCTAAATTTCATACTTGAGCTCACAAGTGGTTTATATACAGCCTGTCTCAAAAAAAATTGTGCAAGTGAAAAGCGCCCTCTATGGCAATTAGACAATACTGTTGTGACATAATGCTTACATCGACGTTAAGGGCATAGTCTTAGCTCTCAAATGCCGTTTAGTCTGTTCAATTTGCTTGTTTTAATCTCGAGATATGCTTACTTAACAACGAAAGGGTAAAATCACAATTGTACCACTTAACTAGGGAAGGGGGCTGTACATGTAAAACAATGATAGCATCAAGTTTATCAAGAGTCCCTTCGTGAAATTAAACGAATGCATCAATTACACAATAATACAAAATTGTTTTTAGTGTTTTATCATGATAAAGGTATAATGATTCTCTTTTTCCACTTACGACAAATTAAACGATAAATAAACATTTCACATTCTGCCTGTATAATCAAATACATGTGCATGTCAATGATTTTACCATGGTAAATACTGTTCTCTTTGTCATTCAAGACATGTTAAAAGACAAAAAAATATTGCACACTTATAGGTTATGAACTTTGACAAGTTCATGAGATTTGACAAATTAATGAAATTAGATAAAATAATGCACGCACGCTGGTGCTGATGCGTCTAATGCACGAGCCCCGAAGGGGGAGTTCATTAGACGCATCAACATCGGCTATCATTTACATGTACAGCCCTATTCCCTAGTAAAAGTGGCACAATTGTGATTTTACCATTTCGTTGTTAACTAAACATATCTCGAGATTAAAAAGAGCAAATTGAACAGAACAAACGGTATTTGAGAGTTGAGAATGTGCCCTTGACGGTGATGTAAGTATCATGTCACAACGGTATTTTCTAATTGCCAAAGAGGGCGCTTTTCACTTGCACAATTTTTTTTGAGACAGGCTGTATAGCCGCAGCCTATCGGTGTCTCTTTCTCTCCGAACATGCTGAAAGTACGCTGCGAATTCACTATAATGCGTCGAGATAAAATATCTATGGACAAAAGTCAATTAGAAATTGATTAATTGGCTAAAAGCGATACTTTTTAATTAAGAAAAAGCTAACTTGAACTTCTTTATCAAGACAAATACAAAATTGTCAATGCTCCATGTACACTTTTCAATTGACATTTTGAATGGCGTTCGTTACCCGTGTGTCAACTGAAACTTCGAACTATTTTTTATTAAATAAACAAACCTGTTAGCCAATGTTGTGAAGAAATCAAAACCCTGAAGCCATCCATTGTCATGATCGTGTAGAGTCACAAGTCTTCATTTCCCGAGTGGGAAATACTATCTTGTTTTTAACTGCTAGAATTACGTCTTTGAGTAATCTTCTACACTGAAATAATCATTATTATCTAATCTGAAGCTTAGTGTTTTTAGCTCACAAGTAATTCTATACCTTTTCGGAAGGATGCATTTTTGGCCATTTAGATTTTTTACTATGAATTTTTAAGAATCTCACAATATCGTTAATAAACTAATGTACTGAACGCTTACGTTATTCTAATTAGCAGCAACCCATGGGTCTGAAGGTCAGAGTTCAATCAGGGTCTATGGTCCATATACTATTGGAAAGTGGTTATAAGCAAAGAGCTTTTAATAGAAATAGAGTCGCAATAGATTATATAATCTTTTGTTCTTTTGATGCCGATTAGAAGTTGCGACAGGCTATTCATAAAAGTGGTACCATTGTTTCGAAGAAAGGGGTTCCGCCATTAAATTGGTCACTGATCCGGCATCATATTAACGCTCTACACAACAGGCGGGTATCAATAAGTGACCACACTACAGTCATGTGTAAGGGCAGTCATGTGTAAAGTGGTACCATTGTACTCATGTATCACAAATGTGTGCTTGTGTGGGTCTGAAGACTATAAGGAGGCTTTAGCTGTCGATGCAATCATCTTTACCACCCACCTGACGATAGGCGTTTCATTTAAATAAATTGAATGCTCTTGGTGATCGATTACACATTAGAATGTATGAAGGCTGCCATGTCCAGTCCATATATCTATTACACTATAATGGTAATCGCTATACGTATACATGTAAATATAAGTATAGGCCTATAAAGGTTGTTTTTAAGAAATTTCCATTTTAATTTAATGCAATTTAATTTTATTTTATTTTAAGAAGGAGATTGGTATAGAAATAGTGGCGTGCCCAAAGAGGGGAGGGGTTGGGGAGGGGCAGATTCACCTCTGTAAGAAGTCTTGGGAGGGGAGGAGGGAGGAAGAAGGAGGAGGGGATATGGAGAATGGGAGAGGGCTGGAGGAAGGCAGAAATAAAAAGATATAATAAAGACGGGTAGATAAAAGAAATATAAGAAAAATGATGGGAAAGAGAAAGGGAGAGGAGAGAGGGGACAATGAGAGCGAGGGAGTGATAAAGACAGTGTAGGTCTAGGAAAGAATAAGTACAGAGAAGGAAAAAGAAAGGAATGATGAATACATTTAATAATAATTATTAGGCCTATATAATAACTAAACGCATAACAGCACTGGGCAGCCATTCGACGATGTCAATGCCTTTATTCGTTACGTAATTAAAACGCCCAGTCAGCTGTATTTCACACCTACCAAACACAACTCACCCAATTTCGCAAACTGGACGTCGAATGTACACTCTCATGAATATTGATTGGCAACATTTTCCAATATGTCAGCGTTCTAATAGGAAACAATAGAACAATAGACCCTGCAGAGCGTTGGTTATAAGGGTAGACGAGGTATTGATGGTCGAAGCAGCCAAAAAAATCAAATCATATACAATGAAAACTTGCTTGATTTATTGTTGTTAATGAGTTATGTACGTTTTACAAAGTGTTGTTGTTTCAGTCCTCTTTGCCACATAACTCAAGAACCACAAGACCTGCAAAACTATATCTGTGATATTTGAATTCTTCTTCACACTCGCTATGAATTGATCAACGCAATATTTGCCAAAGCTCACTACCAAATAAAAAGATGCTGTGACCTAACAAATCGCAACAGTTTAAAATAGTTGATAACCTTAAAGTGAACTACTGCGTAATTAAGGTTAGCAACTATTTTAAACTGTTGCGATTTGGCAGTTCACAGCATCTTGTGAATGGTAGTGAGCTTTGGCAAACATTGCATTGATCATTTTATAGCGAGTGTATAGAAGAATTCAAATATCACGGATACACTTTTGTAGGTCCTGTGATTCTTGAGTTATGATGTAATGAGGTCTGAAACACCACTTTTGTAACTCACTCGCTGATGAAAATTCCGAGGTAGGAATTAATTCTTTGTGTTTGGATCAAAAGTTTAAATCATGAACGAACACTTTTGTAAGACATACATAACTCATTAACAACAATAAATCAAGCACGTTTTCAAAGTTTTTGATTTGAAGAAAAGCAAAGCATCAAAGTGTTTTTTTTTCAATAATATATTGATTTAGATAATAAAAATCGATTTTTTGGTTGCTTCGACCAACAATACCTAGTCTACCCTTAAGAAGGCATAATGTTCTCCAGTACATGGCGTGTAATCAACTTTGTTAAATGAATAATTTACTTTAAAAATAGAGTCTTATTTTTTGCCTAAATATTGTATGTTAGTTTCGCTATCAGATCATGTCCTCTTTTAATTTTAACAAAATAATGAGGTAAAATATTTCATTCTAGAGCCAATATTGTCCAATGTTTGTATCAATGCCATGATGTCGATCAGGTGAACATCTTGCAGCTTCACGCATGGGCGTGTAGTATAGTATTCGCTGTCGAAGTGACGTAATAATCGGATTAACTACCATGCATAGCAATTCGTCGTAGAGGATTAACTACCATAGCAATAGATGAATACAATTTTGAATAGATCGCCCAGCACTACATCGTTCACGCGCAAGGCAGTTAAGCGAATCCCCTGGTGCCGTGTGTCATTACCGCTCATGCACTGATCAACCACACGATAAAAAGACTCGGGAAGCACCGTAAGAAAACTTGGCAAGTGGTGGCAAGAAAGTTTCGCACCACGTACGTCGAAGTTCACTTTTCAAAGGGCGAACTGTTGTTACGAAAATCAAAACGACTGGTAAACAGGTTTACTAAATGACCTCAAAGGTCAAATCTTCTCATTTCGTCTGTGAAAAATAAAATGACGAAATTGCAACAGTGACTGTCACCCTTACGACTGAAAATACAGCTTATTTAGCCAGTGTCAACATAGGTTCATCGGTTTGAATATTTTCCTAACATATTGTACAAACTCCACAGCTATATGGGTTTTCACAATATAACAGTAATGGAAAGAAAACTGAAATTGTTCGTCATTTTTCGGCACAAAAATTTTTGGGAAAAAATGACGTCACGGACATAAACAACAATCTCCTAATTAGCATAATGGTCGCCATTCCTCCAGCTAGCTCGTCCTGTGATTGGTCATTTAGTCATCTAGTTTTTATTCTATATCGCTGTTCACGCGGTACCTATGCATTGAACCATAGAACACCTCCTGGAAGCGGCAACCTTAATTAGCATGAGGCGCATTGATATGTAAATAGCGTATTGTTATTCAAATTTGCGCCCTGACTTATAGAGGGCGGTAGTGATGTTATGCAGACAGAGAATGGCTCGATGCGCCAAGCATGTCAAATTGCTGAGTGAGTGTGTATAAATCCCCTTTCTGTGTAGGTAATATGCTCATTATTCAGATTTACCGTAAATATTTTGGAGTATTGGTGCACGGCTTGCACACAGTCGTAGTCAACTGTGCAATTCTTTACCTCCGTATAAAATCAATAATTCATGGTGGGAGCCAAGTAACATTCTGTCTAATTAGTGCAGATTGGTGTTTTATTTTACTTGAGAGCATAAATAGAAATACAGAAGACGAATAAGGCGCCATGATGGAAGGTCAGGTCGGGTGTCAAAGGTTATTGTAGGGTGTCAAAGGTTATTGTAACTTCAAATACTACTTTCATACCTTGTCTCTGTCACGTATTTCCATCATATTATTGACAGCAAGTCCTAATTTTGACATTGCTATTGCAAAATGTCATTCATTTCATATCAAATTAGTAGACTTTCTTTGAAAAAACATATCACTGGTGCCTGATGGGAAATACCGTCCGCCATTTCATAAACTGGGTCGATTTCGCCTGGTTTGTGCCCAGATGTATTGGGGCGCGCTATGCTCTCATTGAACAGGCAAAGTTCGCAAAACTAACAACGTTGTTATTTGCCAATCTCAATTAATCTCGATAACTGGCCTCATTTTCTAGCTAGTAAACCAGCGAAATGTTTCATAGGTTTTGCGTTGCTAATAGAACAACCGTGAATTTAGTGTCACCCCCTTGATTGATCCATAGATGTCAAAGAAAGGCTGACCAGTCGCACCTGTAAGATTAGTATCTTTGATAAGTGCAATCTGCCTGTAGTGCAGGGCGATCTATTCAAAAATTGTATTCATCTATTGCTATGGTAGTTAACCCGTTAAATATAGTTAAATATATCGCGCTGCACTAGTTCACGCAGTACATCTGCAATGACAGCGTGTTTATAGTGAGAGCGGATGTGCGGTACATTGCGGTATAATTTCTATCCGGTCAGAAATTATCCGGATACTTGCCCAGTATAAACACTAGCAGTATATGTATGGGCGGTACATGTGCACTGTAAACACACCAGTATAAATTGTGTACCGTATTACCGGAAGTAGGAGCTTCTTCATGATGCGTAGAATGCGCGCAGGACATTCGAAACGATTCTCACCCCCAAGAAACAGAAGCTACATGTTCGCCGTCGTGATCATACTGTTGAATTGGCTGTTTATAGCTCGTGCCACAATATTTACACATTCCCCGTGTGACCTCGGGGTAATTGCAAATGTACGATAATGTTAGTCGGTATATAATTTGTGGGGTAACTGTGTCTCACTATAAACAGCAAGAGTATCGGTACATATATATACAAAATGCGGTATATTCACTAATAAACACGCTGTATGATTGCAGACATACACAGGTGATGAGTGCAATCTGCTTGTAGTGCAGCGCGATATACTGTTTGAACCTATTGCTATGGTAGTTAATGCGATTATTACATCACTTCGACAGTGACTTGTATGCATTTATAGTCTATCAGCGTGTTTATAGTGGGAGTAGTTATGCGGTATATTGCGATATAATATCTATCCGGTCAGACATTATCCGGATACTTGTCTACTATAGACGAATCCCACGAGCCAAGTCATGGTCAGGACAAGGGGGTGACACTAAATTCACGGTTGTTCTATTCCCAACGCAAACCTATGACAAACCCCGCTGGTTTGCTCGTTAGAAAATGAGGCCAGTTATCGATCGGTTATGAATAATTAATTTCGATCCCTTGATCATGTTTAATTAGGGTTGGCAAATAACGACGCCGTTAGTTTTGCGAACTCTGCCTGTTCAATGCGAGTAGCAAGCTGGAAAGAGCGCCAGCTAGCAGAGCAGGGAGCAATCCGGTGATGGCGCACTAGTATTTCCCATCAGGCACCAGTGATTTGTTTTTTCCAGAAAGTCTACTAGTTTGAGTCGGGAATGACTTTTTACAAAAGTAATGTTGAAATAAGGACTTGCTGTCAATAATGCGATGAAAACGCGTGTCAGATGCAAGGTATGAAATACAAGTAGTATTTCAAGTCAATAAAACCTTTGACATGACATCTGACCTTTCAACATGGCGATATATTAGCTTGTACGGGGGTATTGTATGTGTGTTTGTATTCCTTTCCTATTCTCATTAAAAAAATTATCAATCTGCAATAATCAGACATATTGGTGCTTGCGGCTATGGGCGTGAAGTAATGTTTTTACAAGTATGTAAAGAAATTTACATCATATTGCCATTTTAGTTATGTATATCAGCACCAATGGACCAAAAATCTGATTGGTCACAGTCTGCTTTAGGGCATAGGTGAGCAGATAGGTCGTATCGCCTTCAGCTACATTTGTACAGACCCCAGAAAAAAAGAGGATCTACTAACTGTGTCATTGCACACCTTGATGCATGTACGCCAACTATCTACTGGTCAGTTCAGACTGTTGACAAATCTATCTGTGATTGATTCTATTCCGATCGGGAGAAACGCGTGTGATCATGATCATGGGAAATAAAAACAAAATTTTAAAAGGAAGCAAGTATAGGCTAGGGGCCTACCCACAAACAAATCTCGGCCTAAATACCCGAGTCTAAATATCAGAATCACCGATTCATTGTGTAATATAAAGCATATGCCTACCCAAGGCTCATTCTCATGAACATGAGCTAACACTAACAGGGATGTAAGTTTGTAGGTTTAATCCTTAATGTGCCAGTGATGGCGCGGCGTTGTTCAGTAGCGGATCATAAATGAAGAGTACTTTATCCCTTATTCATAGGTCTATCATCAAACGCGTGCTGTGGAAATTACGTAACCCATGTCCTTGAACTTTTGAAGATCTATAGCTGCTTTAACATGATTGAATGACATCGTGATGCTCGATTATATATCTTTAGGAATTAACATTTCTTTTAAATGCAGGCCAATTGTGATTGCTTCAAATTTATCGGATATAATTCAATATTATTGGAATTGAATTCTACATGCAGCCAGGGACGGACACGTTGCATACATCGCCTAGCTTAAGTCGCCAGAGCTCTGCATTTCAGACAATAACAAGGCTACTATATGTCAAATGTCATACACTTCAATACATTGAATATTACATTCTGTTTTATATAACCAAGGTGCACGAAATATACTAGCTTATACATAACACAGAAAGGTGATATTACGCATCAATTTAACATGCCTGCACACTTCCATTTAGTTCGGACAGGCTCCGCCTGCATGCTATGAATAGCGCCGACTATAAGACCAGGGAGCAAATTTGAATAATAATACGTTATTTACATAACAGTGCGGCTCATGCAAATGAGCTATTGCCGTTTCCAGGATATTGTTCCATGGTCAGGATTTGGTCGGCCATTATTGGGTCCCCGGCGCACCAAGCTGGTGTTGTGGCTGTCCAATTGGGTGGATTAAAGCCGCTTAAAAAATCGATGTTATATTGTATAGAGGCCTTGCATGTGACGTTTCATCCCGTAAATATGGCGGACTACTCAAATGCATTCAACAAAAGCATGATTGCAATCTACCGTGACAGTTCGTCTCACACACATAATCATGCACTACGATCAAATAGGTTGATGACAACATTTGATTGAATGGACTGCACTCCGCCACAACTACGGTGAAGGACACCGGCTCAAATCCTTTGTTTGGAGCCAATCGATAATTGCATGCAGGGCCTCTATTGTGTTGTAAACTTTCATCATATCTCACTATAAACAGAGTATCGGTACATATACTAGTACAAGGATTATCGTATACGGTATACTTAAAATGCGGTATATTCACTATAAACACGCTGAATGAATTTTGTTCGACTGAGTTCGATACTCTCGTATTCCAATTTCCGATGTTTACACTCAGTACGCTATTCACCATCCTCTATTGTTATGCATAGTCGTGCTATAAGTCGATCGATACTTGTTGAAATCATCACAATTCAGAGATACACCTTTTTTTGCTTTGAAATTATTTTCTTGGTCAAATAAAAGCAATAATTTCATTTTTTCAGTAATGTCGGATAAAAACATGGCGCTTGGATATACCTTTAAAAATAGCTATGAAATTGTGTCTTTTAGTGTAAGATTTTTGATTTTTATAGGCCTCAACTTCGCCCGTGAGCTTTTTTTGGAATTAACTTTTTAGCGTTTCAAACTATTTTAATAGTTCGCTAAAGAAAGAAAGATTTTCCCCACCTACATCGTGTGGGTATATATTATAGTTTTGTCAAAATATCCGTTTTGATTTTCACCTTTTTTCACTTGCGACTTAGTACTTCATTTCTAATTATAACCAGCAGAAATAATCGATATTTCTATTGTGGGTTGCATAGATGTCACGTGATTCCGATATAACCAATCAGCACTCTTGAATGGCACAATATTGATGTGAGATCACGTGATTACGTTCATTCACCTATAGTGTGGTTTACAATATATACTTTTAAGGGGCTGTGTAGGCCCCTACTCCCAGATATTCAGTTAGAAGTAAGAAAAGGAATTTAAAATTTTTAAAAAAACATAGTCTTGCCTCGTTCTCTTTTGTGACAACCAAAAAATTACTCATTCAAAACTTGGTTCTCTTATTTTTAGTATTTGGCTGTTACGTTTTAGTTTTTTATCTTAATGTTAAGATTCCATTCTAGGTTTTTAAATTGGTATTGACATTGGCCTTACTTATTTAGATTTGTGTAGATTTCTCGTCTTTAGAGACTCGCTAAAACATAACAATTTAAATTTTATGTTCTGGTGCAGTTTTTAGTTACTTATTATTTGGTTAGGTGTCTTGCTTCTAGAGACTTGGCAGTTCTGAAGATTTGGAATAAATATGGTTCATTACCATTGCGTACTCACCAGTGTCGACTACTGTAACTTTAAACACAGCTGTATTGTCTAATGGAAAATAAACATATTCTGATCCACATATCTACTGTAAGTAACCCGCGAGTGAAGCTAGAAACAAAATTGTGTCTGAATATATATTGACTTATTGACTTATATCTTAGTTTGACCACGGGGATAGTTTGTCAAAAGAGTGGGATATGTATCTAGTTCTAATCTCAGTGAATCTCATGATTAATTCTTCTCTTCACCGTGTGAAAACTAACATTTGTGATTAGTATTCGAAATTAGTTTGGCCCAGAGCGCTAGCTGTGTATGCATCATCAGAGACTGACATCATATAAAGCGTCCCAAGAAAAAGTAAAGCAGATCTTAAATGTTGCCCTTCACATTTGAATTAGGCAATTACCAGAAGGCATCTGTCTAATTTGATCTGGTACAAAATATTACAGGTTGAATGCCTAATGGGCATATATGGAGCCAGGGTTTGGACAGTCAAATATAAATTTTGATTTAAACTATTGTATTAAATTTATTCCAGTGCTTCATTATGTTATTATTGTTATCATTAGTATTATTATTATTATTATTATTATTATTATTATTATTATTATTATTATTATTATTATTATACCCGCTACAAAAGCTGGCATACATTAATGTATTCGTGTCAACATTATATGGTTGAATCCAACCAAAAGTGTCCACGGGCCAAAAAATGTCTCCATAATTTTTTCCTTTTGCCCATTGATTGATGGCATGTTGGCCTTATAGGAACCAAAAGTGCCATCACTAATCTTGAAAAATAGATCCAGGACGTGTGATAGTAAATGTGATATCAAAACCCAATGTTACCTACGAATACCACTAGGATGCTTTCACTATCGCAATACTAATCAACCTAAAACAAATGGAATATTCCCATTAACACTTTTTTCGTGTAATGTAGACCACGGGGTGTCAGTAAAATGCTAGCTCAACCAGAAAATATTTCTTTTTATTTTTATAACGCGATCAATATGATCTTAGTCAATTTATGCTAGTTTATTTTTGAAAATGAAGTTTAGGTCAGTTTCTGTATTTTATTTATCAAATGATTATGAATAAATTAACATATTGTATAAGAACGAGTGGGATATCTGTTTTCAGGAATATTAGGAATTATACGCATACACCTAATGCTTTATAAAATGATAGGTGAAGAAACCCGGGTATTCGTAGGTAACATGAGCGATTTAACAATTTCTATATTGAGTTTAGAGGTTCAAATTTGGCTATTATGATAATGAATGAATAAAATGGTAGTTTTTAGATCTCTTCAGATGGTACGTCCAAATGAATAAGTGCTTTTACCTTAGACCAAAATTGTTTTGATGCTTTTAGCAAGATTTTAAACACTTCATTTTGATATACAAGTAGTTAAACAGCAAATTTACATAATAAATAATTGTTGAATGAATCCGTATATGGGTAATAATATTGTCCGGGGGTACCGCTTAAAGTTTTTGACAATTAATTTCCATTGGTAGGGACACTTCATTACACATGTCATGTATTATGGTGTATTCGTAAGTAACATTCCAGTATTTGTAGGTAAGAATTAGACTTTTGGTGGATATCGCAATCAAATCTTCATTTTATAAAGCACTTTGAATGTATTATTTTCTTTATGTGCGTTTATTGATACTTGAGACCCTACCATGTATATTTAATGTCAGTTCACAGTGGTTGAAAGAGGATTGAAGTAAGAAACAAAGGCACTAAAGTGACTTTAATTTGCTTAATTGCACACAAATCGCTTAAAACCGTTATTGCAGACTTGTGAAGTCCATCTTGGAGTCAGTTGCGTCCTGTGGCCTTTCGTTTGAGGGCAACTATAATTAGCTTTATACTAGGGTCCACCACTGTGTTGTCTAGATCATGAGACAATGAGAAAAGTCGTTTTTGTCCATGGTATTCGCAGGTAAACTTAGCGAAAACGTCAAAAGTTACCTTCGAATAAACAAATTTGGACACAAATTACTCAGAAACCAGAAGGTCGGTAAACGTTTAAAATGAAACACACATGACAGCTGACAAATCCAAGTATTTGTCCCCTTCTAATCTTCTTCAAATCTGATTTTTCTTTCAAATGAGCCGACCGTCGTCTATTTCAGTACATATTTTTCAACAATTAAGCCGTATTCAGTTTTGCATGGTGGGCATGTATGTGAATTCGCAACTTTCATTGACATACGATTTGATAGCAAACATACAGGCCTTCGTTAAAGTTGTATTCGTAGGTAACATTCGGCTACCGAAATTTACCTACGAATACTTGCTTTTATTGTTGACATCTCAGAAATATTTAAACACAGGCTATTGAAACTTGGTAGAAATAAAGATTGAATGGCGCGGCACCTATTTGTTAACTATTGTTTACTATTCTCTCAGTTTGTGGAAATGACACAGCTTTTAACATGTATTCGGAGGTAATGCATATATTTTACCAAACCTACCTTTGTGCCATTTAGAATTTCTGGCAGCTAAACACAATAATAAAGATGTCCGAATGCAATGCATTTCAGTATTGGACATATCAAAGCTTGTATCAATTGCACATTTATTAGTGATTTCCATTTTTAAAGATATATCTAGTGCTATGAAAAATTGTATTCGTAGGTAATGTAAAAAATACCACTCAAAAAATTATCACAAAAAAATATGTACAAATATGTTAAAAATTGAACAGGCAATCTTTGAATACAAACCTTTAAGGAAATCAATTTAGATTCAATCCAATGACTTCTTTTCATAACTGATTTAGATGTTTTTAAAAATACCATAAGAAATATTTTGAAAAAATGGGTAAAAATAGCATGTTTTGGGGTCTCTGTGTCTAAGTTTTTCACAGAAGGGGTCTTATTATATATGGCACGAAGCGTATGATCAATGCGAATAAACACAATACAAAAACGAATGCCAATTGATTAACACTTTTAAGTTATGGCCCTGAACATGTCGTGTACACTTTTCGTTGGATTCGACCATATATTGCCTACCTTTAAGTAAAGTTGGATTTCGCAAACCCATCCTTTGGTAACCAATTAACGTATGCAACTTATGCAACATTGCGCTTTCTGCTCATGTATTTTTAAATTCAGAAGCCCAAATACAGCCCAATGACAAAGACTTCCATGTCGATTCTAAAAATGACAATTTGACGATAATATTATCTGTTCACCCTGCCCTGATTGTATGGTGACTATGTCTCAAGAATTAATTAATAGAAATAAATATATATAACTAAACGTTTTATTGAACGAAAAGCAGTTTTGAAATAACATGCAATAGGTTTTTTTTCTTCATCATGTGTACAGTACCTTTAAACCTGTTGACACACAGATTTATTACCTCTAGCCAGCAGGAATTGCCAGACTTATTAAACGCGGCTGCATTATAATCCTGTAAAAATAACGAAGTCCAACAACCCAAGGTGTTTCATCTGTCCATATGGTGTATTGTTAACATGTTTTCTGGCTAGACAAAAACTAGGACATGGTAGGATAAAGGGTATATAATTACTGCACAAAAAGATATAAAATTTCAACTGTTTTCTCTCTTCAGTCAATCAACGTCCGCAAGAAAAACAAATTCTTGTAAGTAATCCGTGATAGGCCAGGCCGATGGCACACACACAAAACTCTCGCTCGAGATGGCTCAACAGCGTTGTCACGTGTCTGTACTTAAAATATTGCAAATATTTTTTATGGAAGTCGGTTATATGACTGGGAGGTATATGATTTAATATAATCATATTGTTTGCTATATATGTCTAAAGTGCTAACTACATCACTTTTACCAAGACATTAATACTCAGCTATACGCAGTAAGTTAGGCAAATGTATTTCCAACACTATGATATGCACACCTTGCATTCATTAGAGTTGTTGGTTATCATACAGCAGTAATCATACTGAGATACAAAGAACACGGCATGTCCTTGGTCGCCCCTACAAAGTAAACGGGGGGGGGGGGGAGCTTCGAAATATTTTGTACGGGGTGTGCCACGCAGACTTTCGGATGCTGACTTTCTCTATACCTACTTTTTGCTGTTTTTGCTACTCATCAGTATACCAATTTTCAAGAAAAAGCACCCACATTTGCCCAAATTGAACGCTTTAAGGGCACTTTTGACAAAATGCGTCTAATTGGGCGCATTGGTCTCCACTGAAAACCCTCCCATCGATATACCAAAATCTCTGAAGGTACCGGTATACCTTCAGCCAGGAAGAACCCCCTCAGGGGGGAGCAACCATAATTTCCTCACCGTTCTGAAGTCACCAGTATAGTTAATATGCAGAAAAGATATGGCCGCTGGACGTGGTTACCTCTCCTTCAATGGTTAACGTAAATCAAGCATGAAACAGAAAAGACATGTGCAGGAATTATAGATTTAAAACAAGATTAACTTCAAACAATATATTTAAAAAGGTAGGAGATCTATACAGTCAGATACGATTTGCCGTAATCAGCTATTCACGTAATAAAAGTATTCAAGTTCAGGGTTTGTGACTTCACCTCCAGAAAAGTCCTTGGCTAACATGGCGAGGATTAGGACCTTTATCTGGGTTAAAATGGTGTATGTTGAGACGTTTGTCCAGATATCTAGCATATTCACCGATGTGCGTGATTCTATACTCACTGATATTATGTATAAAACATCTACCTACGTTACATTCGATTTTCAAAAAACGTACCATCGACATAGCGAAACCATGCAGTGGTAGATGACAATGGTTAATAATTGTTCAAAATAATCCACTTATAAAGTGTACTATGATGGGGAAAGGGGGATCACATTGAAGATGATCTTTATTATAATATGTTCGATATTTCTTCCCATTATTAGATCCCTTTGTGAAACTTCAGCTGGTGTCAGGACAAAAAGTAGTCAAATCGAGAAAGAGCTCCACAAAGAGGAATACTCTCGACCCCGTATTCAACGAGACCTTCAACTTTAATGTATCTCCGGCTGTGTTGGCGGATGTTTGCCTTCTGGTGACTGTATATGACTACAACTGTAAGAGTCGTGATGACTTCACTGGTCAAATCATAATGGGAAAGCATTCATCAGGTAATTTATAATGAAAGAGTACAATTTTTTTAGACAGGCTGTACATATATATCCCTAGAACTACTGAGTCATATTTTGTTGTACCCCCCCCCCTTAATTTTCAGTTTTGGTACAAATGTATAGCTATGGGTCTCCTCAATCCAGTGATACTAAATTAAATACAAACAGTCCCCACATAATGTCGCTATGACGTCATAATCTGAGGGCGCCCATGCACATTTGAGAAGTTCCGGTTATGTACAAAAGTATAGGCAAAATTGATTTTCGACTAAAAATTCTACAAAAATGCGAATTTTCTCTTCTTTTCTATTTCAACCTAGCTAAAAAGTAAAATGTCAGTAGCTCTTGGAACAATTTTAAAAGAACAAAATGAAAACCATTGATTTTACAGTAGAAACCAATGGTGTGCCCCCTCTATAGTCATCTTTGATGGCCGGTCCTACCCCTGGGTAAGGTGCTGTGGTGACAATTTTATCACTAAAATAAGCGCAAAGGATGGATCTACGATTAGCTTAGCTCGTTTAGGCGTAAACGCGTGCTTTATATCCTTTCAGAATATTTAAAGTATTGGAAACCTTTCGTGATTTCATTATTTTTAAAAACTTTTAATTTCCCGTAGGTCAAGGTGAGACTACACATTGGCAGCGAATGATGGATTCCAAGCGATCACCAGTAGCACAATGGCACACATTACGAACAAGAGAAGAATGTGAGGGCGTCCTGCCATTCAACATGAATTTCATCTCTTGACGAAAAAACGAAAACACCCACGCAGACGACACTAGTCTCTCGTACCAGTCACCTTGTGTTATTGCTAATCAAATGCCAAAGGAACCAAAATTACCAGTATATTAACACGAGTAATACTGCGCCAGCAGAAATGGTGCTTTGTTGCACGTGTTGTAGATTTAGAAATTGTACCTTTGTATTGTTTCTGGATTAGAAAGTGTGACAAGTTTGTAGACACACACACATACAACAGTATCATCAGAACGCACAGAAGCACCACATGATTGGCACCACCTTTCTTAGTATCTGTTGAATTTGACAAACTGAACATCAATAATATTATTTCAAAAGTATTAACCAGACTCCACATGCATCTCTAATTTGTCCTACATACGTTTGCTGACATGGTAGACTCACCTCCATTTTAGCAGGCTTAAAATCTGACCAAAGTTCGATGAAGTTGCTGCCATCACCGTCCCTAACTGCATGGATATCGTTAACGTGGTTAATGTAAATGCAACATTTCTGTACCACGTACGTAGGTATCACACTTAAGAACTGCCGCGAATGATCTTCAATCTAATTTCATGTACAACTTATATGCGTAAAGGTCACTATTATAGTCCAACGTCTTGCGGGCGTTTTGACGTTGCGACAGACGCCGCCAGCGTTTGCCGCAGCGGCTAAGATTTTAGCAGCGTCTTCCACTGCAGAAGACGTCCGATGCACAAGATTCATGGCCACATATTAGCGTAATCTACTAGACTAAAAGTTTAACAAGAAGGGGACCATTGGCGTCGAAGCAGAGCGAAACTGGAGATTCTAATAGTCGAATAGAACTTCAGAATAACAGGAAAAGAAGGTAATACAGGGGTCAAAATAGAAAATACTTCAATCTAATAAAATAAGAATACCAAATCCCTTGTCTGATAAAGATTCTAAAACTTTATAGTTTGTACTATCTATGACTTGTTTGTATAGTTGCAGAGATATCATGAGCCAAGACGTCAAAAGGCCAACGAACTATCATAAGGCGAAATATTTCTCTGAAACAGGTTTCTGACCTACATCGCTGTCTTGAAATCTGCTGCCTCCAGGTTGGTGTCCTCCTTGGGGACGTCAATGTAGGTGAGGGCGGTTCTTCCAGGTTTCCGTCACCCAGTTTTCACAAGGATGTCATGGTTCGGTATCCATTTGACAATGTTCTACGAATCTGTTTTTTCTCTCCCTGATCTTAAGACTTAAGTTTTGGAAGATCGGCTTCCAGTTTACAATGACGGTAATCCTCATCAAGAGGCGAAAATTACAAAACGCTTTTATTTCTTTAAAAATGGGTCAAACTATTTCGATTGCTCGGTGCCAGAAGCGGGTAAGCACAATAGCTCCCCTGTGAACATTTGGCAATTTACACACAAATTGTACTCATCTACACAAGGCAGCTACACATGGTAGCTATTGCACTGACCCACTTCTAGCACTTAGCAGTCGATTTGCATTATCACAATGATTGAAACAATTAAGAGTTTGTAAGAGTTTATTGACTGTTAACTTCTTACAATAGTTCGTTGACCTTTGACACAATTTGGCTAATATCTCTAACACTAGTAGATAGTACAAGTGCAAACTATATCCTCTAGGATTCATCATAACCAGACAAAGAGTTTGGTATGCTTATTTCATTAATCAGAGCATTTTCAATGTTTGACCCCTGTATAACCTTATGACATCAATACACATAAGTTAGAAGAATTTAACTTCAACACTACTTAAATTTGATCGCTTACCGGGAGCGCTTTCACAGTGCTAACTACGTTTTCAGCCGAATGTTATGGCTCTGATGATTTATGGCTTGACAGCCTTGGATGACGTCACACTGTGACATCAAAAGGTGTTTACCTCGTCCCCCTGGTGGTCTTGGGTACGAGAAGCAGTTAATACTGTGAGAGCGCTTCCGGTAAGCGATCAAATTTAAGTAGTGTTGAAGTTAAAATATCTTCTAATTTAGTATATACCACTACGTATGAATATTCAATTTTATGACAATGTAAGCCGACATGACATAAGAAAAACGATGAAGGATACCATTTTGGAAAATGCCATCCGTCATAATCACGATCACATTTTCAGTCAACAATTCCATAAGGTCACAATTTCGCGGTTGATATAGCATGATTTTGAATATGATATAGTCGTTGAAAACGACTGCTCACATATTGCTGGTCACTTTTATAGTTTCGACGAAGTGACCATATTATTTGATCATCACACAGATCGTGTGTTAACTTGAATCTTTGCACTGGTACAAAGAAATATGTTTCGTTAGAAAAAATTGAAGTGTGTTATGTCATAGAGTATAATTAATATTATATTTTATAAGATGGATAAAAATATAACCATAATATTATATAATGAAATATTAAGAGTCTTAGAGAAGTCATGATGTTGGCCAAATGTATCTCTGTTTAGACTGTGCATAGATACATTACCGCAGTATAATACCTCTACCGTAAGATATAAAATGTATTTCATGTTTAACCCCATTGAGCACTACCTGCCGATCTAACATTGCATCTGATTGGTCAGTTACATGATATCTTCATTTTAATCACCAATCAGAATTGAGTTTTGCAAATAATTCATCCTAATTTTCTTGTGTGATGAAATTATTATAACAATGTTGCTGATTGGTCCAATTGAATACCTGAGTGGAAGAAGGGCCCAACTCCATCAAAACTGTTTTAGAGATATTAAGAAAAAACTTAATATTTGGAAAAGTTTTATAGGCAGAATGTTTTCATCTTCAGGGGACCTTTAATACATGAACATACAATATTATATACATTCGAAATTATATATGATGTTACCATGGCAATGGTACAGGTCTTAATACGAGCTGGAGTTGGGCCCTTCTTCCACTAATATACTGCAAGCGCCAGTTCCGTGTTATAAATACTTTGTAGCTACAGAAATTAGGTAATCACCATTAATTGCCCAAGTAGAACTCATGTAATATGTTAGCAAGAAAGTTTATTGTAGTGAAAAGCAGATTTCATGGATGAACAAAATTCCTCTTTAACCCTATATTTGTGGAAGAAGGGCCCAACTCCATGCAGTTGGGCCTTTCTTCCATGAAAACCATGATTAAGTGTACGTGGAAGACTATTTAGAGAGTGAATTGTGGCTCATCTTTCACACACAAGGAAGAGCAATCTGCTGGCAATAAAATGCTGGTTCTAACTCATTTTTGTAAAAAAATGGAGTTGGGCCCTTCTTCCACTCAGGTATTCAATTGAAAATAAAAACTTCTTTTTGACCAATAGGCACGTAGTTCTCATGGGGTGAACAAATTATTGTAAATATATAATCAGATGTCATATAATGTATAATTGGACAATATATGTTTGATACGACTATGTTCAGATAGATGATAATATGGTAAATATGTAGGCCTTGTATTCAAGTTTTATACGATAAGAGGCTAAAGACAGCTAGCAATCAGATGGCATAATCAATGTGCGTTGCGCATAGACCTAATGTTTACTTTAAATGGATAGTAGAGTTGGTACTCCAGCTATATCGAAGGTCCGTAATGTTGAAGGTTTGCTATGCCCACAGGTCACTATGTCGATAGTTCACTTTGTCAAACTATGGTATTTCGCTATTTGAAATAAAGCTTCACTATGTCAAAAAATAATGTTCGTTATGTCGAATATGCAATCCGGTTCGATAGGTCGAAGGCTCGCAATGTCGAATATAAAATAAGTTCGCTATGTCGATGACTCGCTAAGTCAAATATATGTAGTGAACCTTACTTTGACATAGCGAACCTTATTTCATATTCGACGTATCGAACATTAGGCATAGCGAACTTACATGTACGACATAGTAAACCTACGACTTGACAAATCTTAGTCACAGCGAAACTAAGACTTAGTGAACCTTAAACATAGCAAACCTACTACGAACCTTAATTTCGACATATCAAATTCTACATAAGAAACCTTCGACATACCCACAACAGGGTTTATTTGAATGTAAACCCTACTGCGGGTATGTCGAAGGTTTCTTATGTAAAATTTGATATGTCGAAAATTAAGGTTCGCTATAATCCAGTTTGCCATGTCGAAGGCTCGTCAACTATGTCAAATATAATGTATTATAATAGACATAGCGAGCCTTATTTCATATTAGACGTAGCGAACCTTCAAAATAGCGAACCTACGTGTACGACATGGCGAGCCTATGACATGGGAAACCTTAGACATAGCGAACCGCATAGTTTACATTCAAATAAAGCCTCCTTGCGGGTAGTTAACTAAACATTTTTCACCTGATGTGGCACGTGACGTCAGTGCGTATTTCATTAGGCGCTGGTTCAAATCGCTAGCGTTCGTAAAGCGCTGGAGTATACACGCATGCATTTTAAGGCGCCGCATAGATACGCGAGAAAAACAGCTGCCTCAGCACGCTGACGTCACTGCCACATCAGAGTGAAAAATGGTGTATATCCACCTTTATAGTTTATTCGGTAATATTGTTTGTCTTGTTTGCCACTGCATTATCAAGAAGATGTCCCAATTTCTTGTTTTGATATTGACGTGGAACCAATTTCCGCACCACTTTTATATTTTGGTTTGTTTTTTGCTTTTACTTTGGGAATATATTTGTGTCCACATTTGAATATACTGCATTGACATGCGCATATTGACGAATCCTATAGTATAATAACCCGTTCTTTTTGTATTATATTGGTCCCAGAGGGCGACGTATGACACTTTATGAGCTGTATAGATAATATGATATGTGTTTACATTTCGGCATGCTCTATGTTGGATATAAAACCTGCAGGTTATTATAGTGCGGTCAATAACTACTTATTTTAAGCACGGTCGTGCACTTCTGGAAGATATTTCGATGTTGGCTCAATAAGGAGTTATTGGCCAAAATGTTGAAAAATTGACCATAACTTAAGAACAGCCGTAAGCTACTAAATTATTTATGTCACGTTATCATATTATCCTGTTAATATAATGCTCTTACCGTTTTGACAAGAATATTGTAGGAGAAAGAAATTGGGTCGTGAAACGCCGCGACGTGACTCCATAATTTTTTATTTGCTTTCTCAAAATTCACAATATTCTTGCATAAATTATTAGAGCACATTTACATGATAAGACATGATATGACTTGTCGAAATTTCAAATAATGGTGATCCATGACACAAAAATTTAACAACACGATTAATTTTGAAGTATAGATTTTCCCTGCATCCCATGATGCACTATTCCAGGGGATATGACGCAGGACATCAACCTCGTGTGCACTGATGGTCAATATGTTGTTACGACTATGTTGTTATGGGCACAGTGATTACATAATGTGAATCATCGTTGATGCATGGCCAACTTATAATTCGATGGAATTTCGATTAATTGAATTGTTTTGACCAATAACTTTTTACCATCAATACAGACAGCAAAGACTTAAGGTATCAGCTGTTTTCACCCCTGTGTATCCTATAGGGATGAAATTTTAAAATCTACCGCCGTTTGATCGGCGTTTACCGGCGGTTGAATCGTGTTCCATTGCTTAGAACAATAGTCATCGGCTCCAACAGCACGGAACCGGCGGTCGTGTTTAGATGTCATCTCTGAACAAAGACAGATATGTCACAATTAGAACCAGTAGCCAATAGCTCCATCTTCGCTCGGATTTAAGACATCATTCCGTTGAAATCGGTGGTGATCCCAAATTCCAAGGAAGATGCAAATTCAGAAGTTACATATTGCTCCATTGGATATAATGCATTTATACACAAAGCGTTCTCAATCGCCGCATTGATTAGAACATTAAAATAGAACTTTTGATTTTGTTCCTTCCTTGGGTTTTCGATCACCGTTTTTTAATTTTCAACCAATTTCAAACAATGAAGTCTTAATTTTAATCTATATATTTGTCTTAGGATATACAAGGGTGAACATAACTGGTATCTAAATTCTCATGCTGTCTGTAGTTCATTATTAGCAAGTATCGAAGTAGCATTTGGCTGCGATGCCTTAGAAATCTGTAATTATTGAAAGCATGGGTGATATGCTATTGAGTGTTGTAAAACATATGCATTAGAGATTGTTGTTTACGATTCATTTGACTTTTTCCCAAGCAATGATATGGCAGTGATACATCGCCAGTTTTGCACCTTCAGATTTATGAAACGGATAAAAGGTTAGTTTAAAGCAATAGAATATTTTGATTTGCCGACTATCCCATGTCAATAATGCCTAGAAAAGTTGTTTTTCCTCGTAAATGTATTGGTTGTCGTCTACCATTTGTGATGTGTCATGTCAAAAGGAGACACGTTTGGGCAAGATCGTAAATGGAGAAATAGCCAAAAACCTGCCCGGGGTGATTTTTTCTCAATTTGGGTTTGTGGCGAATTTGTGATGTTATTAGTGTTTTAAATATTGTCTGATAGTTTCAGACCGGAATATAACTGGCATCTTGTATTTTTGAGACATTTGTCAAGGTAATTCCTACTCTCAACATTGTCCACATTAGTTTTAAAGGCCGATATCTCAATTTCCAATTATATAATACCATAACTTACGAACTCAATAATAGCTTAGGGATATCCGATTTCATTGGGGAAAACGGCGTTGTTGGAGATTGGTAACCTGACTAAAAGTGTCTCCTTTTAACATGACACGTTACATTTGACAAACTACATCTCGCAGATCCTTTTTTTGTGATGAAGACACCAGCCGTACACCAATATCATACTAGACAAGTAACTCCAAGTACCGCCCTAGAATATATTGTACACGATAGGATGGACGCATATGTGAGGGGCAACAAAAATGTGATTGTGGACATAGGTTTGTGTATGTATGTTGGGGTGCTTGTGAATGTGTACAAGGTAGAGTAGAAATTTTATTTGAATGAACACAGCTGCCAATAGCGTCACGATTTTACGCGTACACT
The DNA here is from genome assembly GCF_039555335.1 of Amphiura filiformis. Taxonomy (NCBI): domain Eukaryota; kingdom Metazoa; phylum Echinodermata; class Ophiuroidea; order Amphilepidida; family Amphiuridae; genus Amphiura; species Amphiura filiformis. The sequence goes on from NC_092628.1 coordinate 38,223,526, forward strand.
GTGTAATGAACGACCGAGTGTATGTATAAACGCTGAAGTGATTCCAACCATGCCAACTCACTCGTGATTGGTTAGTAGTTTCATTATTGTATCCAGGACATACGATCCAGGTCGGATTGCGTGCAGCCGTTGCCAGCTGTGTTCATTCAAATTTGAATTGTGTTCATTCAAAGTTCATTCAAACATACAAGTATGTGCGCTAATTATTATGAGTGTGTGGAGTGGAGGGAGTGAGGTTTTGCATATATGCGATCACGAAGTGTGTGGGTGGGCACTTGCGCTTGGTGTTTGGGTGTAAATGTGTTGGATGTGCGTGATGTGAGTGTGTGTGGTGTATGGGGTGTGCTGGGGTGTGTTGGTGTGGGGTACCTGCTTGGTTGGAGTGTGCGTGTCGGTATTTATGTGTGAGTAAAACCGGGGTGTAAAATATATGCGAAAATGTATAGCAGCCTCATCTCTCATACTTGGCAGATGATACGGAATTTCTGACTGTTAAGGTTTAAAGCTGAATTTATACTCGATCGCTTTCGCACAGTAAGCATGTGTGTGTTCGCTTTTCTGCCAAAGCAATCGAGTATAAATTCAGATAAACAAAAAGTGGTCTTTATCATGTTTATACTCATACTAAAGAGATTATACCCAAAGAGAACCAACTCAAAATCGCCCAAAATCATAACACAGTGCGTGCATGGCGTGCGGGACGCTGATCAACATATCAAAGGACCGTACCATAACACGACCGAAGGAGTGATGCGTATTGGCGACATCGGCGCTGGTAATAAATTCCAATTTTCTTTGCTTTTCCTTTACGGCTCAAAATTAAAAGGGGATATATCTGACAGTAAAAGCTAACATTTTATGACAAAGAAATGCTAATCTATGTTGTATGAAAATGTTATAATTTAAGTCAAAGTTTGCGGGTATTTTGGTTCTTCCTCATTGGCTAATACACATTACGTCTGATGCCAACATGAACCGGTTGGGAGTGGAATTCATTGTCATTCAACCAAGGTGAACAGCAGGTGATGAAATTAGAACAGTATCTTGGGTATCTTTTCAGTAGAAAATAAATGCGTAATGTATAATCTTGGTAATAGTTTATAATCCCAAACCAATAATTTTATATATTCATTGAGTGTTATATTAATAATAATTGTAAATGCAACAGAATGTCACATTTGATGTATATTGATGTTTTTATATCAATGTTAATATGTAAAGGAAACAAGTATATTATTATGCAGAATAAAACGTTAAAGTAAACTTACATACAACAAATGAGAGTCTGGTATTCTTATGAAAAAAAGGTGAATAGTGCCTTTGTGACCGTCATGCTCAAAGTATAAAAAACGAGGCATCTTCTCTCTATCACTACTAGACCAATTAGGCCCCGGTGCTCAATCTCGCCGAATAACTCTGCTTCGTCTCGAGCATTTCGACAGCTCTCCTGCGGCTTGAAGTTTCAAACCGCAGTACGCCGACGAATTAATATAGTATAGCCATATCCCTGGTTGCGAAATCGTGAGCAGTTATGGGCATCGAGTTCGCAACATCTTGCGATCTTCTTGTTCTGCGGTTTGTCATTCATTACTCGAAACCTTTATATTAATGTTTATTGTAGTACCTACTTGTGTTTACTCACCGTGAGCAATTTGCGGATCAGGAGTTGGGCCGATCAAGGCGATGAACGGGTGACTGAACATGGCTTTTCATCGAACAGACACACATTTTGTTAGTGCATATCGCAACAGTATTTTATTTCTCAGCATATGTGCATCGGCGTGGGTCTGCGGCTTAGGTTCCGGGCACGCCGAAGAGTTAATCGGCGAGATTGAGCACCCAGGCCTTATGTCAGTATTTCAAATGATGAGCCTCATACCACAATTTTTCAATTTTCGATTTAAAATTCGAAAGCAAAATGTATATCAAAGCTACAACTATAAACAAAATGACCAATATCAATGATATTCATATCTAAAACAAATGCAACTTGCCCGGTACAGATTCATCCTGGGACACCCTGTATAGTGCGATACCCACAAACCACAGCTAGTCTGTGCTACAGACCACGTATCTACATTATCCGTAGGGAGAGAAACTACTGGGTACCACGCGTGTAGGTATCACACAGAAACAGCCGCCTTTCGGCTCGATGTCGCGGCTTCACCGCTCCGTTCGCCCGCGTTGCGGCTTTGTCGCTCCTACCCCGTCGATCACAAGTAGCTTATGACAAAGACTAACCTCAGCACACTTTACAAAAATTCGCTGACTTCTGTGACCTAAGACACATAAACCGTTTTGCAGCTAATAATACCCTATTAAACCATCTCGACCAGGATCAGCATAAGGAGTTTATCATTCACAACCACTGCGAGATATTTCAGATACTATTCGGTAAATCACATCACATACCTATTGAAAGCTATTGGAGAATAGAATAGCGCCATCCCTTTTGGACTATATTGCACTTGGAATAATCATAGTCATGACACTAGCCCTCTATCAGAATTGAAAGTGATTGAAACTTATATCATAACAGTCCTGCAGGAACCCGCAACTGGCGGCGCGCGCGCCACTTGTGGCGCAGTGCAAAGGAGAGCTATAATACTAGACAAATCCAATGTGTCAAGTGATAAACAGAATTCACACTATTGGATTAAAGCCGCTTAAAAATCTGCGTTATATTATAGGCTTAGGAATCGGGGGCTTGGGAGCCCCCTCAATAATTTTGGTGTGGGGCTGGAACACAATGGCCCTGCACTACAAGCACATTGCACTAATCACGTGGGTATGTCAGCAAACATGGATTGAATACAATACCGCTCTTTTCAAAGATACTTACCTTACAGGTGCGAGTGATCAGCCTTTCTTTGACATCTATGGTTCAATGCATCGGTACCGCGTGAACGTTGTAGTGCAGGGCGGTATAGTCAAAATTGTATTCATCTATTGCTATGGTAGTTAATCCGAAAAACTACGTCACTTCTACGGCGCATTGGATGGATTAAAGCCAGGTTTATTTTGTAAAAAATCAATATGGAATTGCAAAGCATCTCTGAGATTCTCAATTAAATTCCTTAAAGTGCCACTCTGAATGATTCTAAAGCACCACTGAGAGGGCTTTTGAGCCTCTGGTGGGGTCCATGGGTAACTCCCCATAATGGTCCGAGGCAGCGCCCCGGAAGCGCTTGGATTTAAGCCTTTTTATATGGCATGATATATAGACGAATCCAATTTCACCTATTTCTACACCTCAATGTCAGCCATAGCTGGGTACCCCTCGGGTCCATCCAACCTGAAATGTGAAATGATGCAGCCTTGGCTGGATTTTAAACTGCATTCCATCACCCGTGTCATGATGAAATGTTACAACACAACATGATACTGTTTATCAACAACAGCAAAGGAAATGGTTATTGACTTTAGAACCTCTAAAAGTCGTTCTCCAGGTCCCGTTGTCTTAAAGGGAGGTATAATAGAGCGTGTGTCATCATACAAGTACCTTGACATCATGATAGATGACAAACTGAACTGGCATATACATGTTGATCATATGGTTAAAAAACTCAACTCTCGTATGTATTGTTTCAGGAAACTGAAATGTTTTCATGTCAATTCTCGTATCCTCGCTTTGTTTTATGAAAAAGGAAGGTTTTTATTTCAAACTCTAATCGTGACCCGCAGGTCAAATTGCTAGAATTGTACATTAAACACACCTAAACAGACACAATGCAATTTGCAGGCAGCAGCTTAATCAGCGCCAATATTGCAACATTGAAACAAACAACTATACAAACATCCAATCCATCCCAACCACATCCCCCCAAGTAGGCAATGAGGATAAAGTGCCTTGCCCAAGGACACAACACGTTGGCACGAGCGGGGCTCGAACTCCCAACCTATGTATTATGATTCTACGACTCGCTGCTAAACCAATCAAGAACCTGTGGGAATGAGACTACCAAGTCCCATGGCGAGAAGTGCAGTGAGCCTGGACATCTGTGATCAAGATGACATAACCGGTCATCGAAAGCTCAAAAAGTGAGTACTATTTTACTGGATTTGCCTACCAAAAATTCACCAATTGTATGAAACAATCCTACAATTTACAAATGAAGCTCTTTAAAATAAAAAGTAATAAGAAACAATAGAAAACGAAGATGTCTTTTGTTCAATTTTCGTTGTACGATATTTTGATAATAAGTCACTCTTGATACCCATGGCATCTTGAGCTTACAAGTTCAGTTGCTTTTGTTACGAGTCACTCTTGACTCAAGGCCAAAATCACCTTTTTCCCGAACTCACACGAATGCACAACACAAATACACTGTTTGTTTAAGCTAACAAAATCTAAGTCTTTAATTGAAAACAGAGTATGATTGGTACATATAATAACAATATCGCATATACAATAAAATCACACAGTGACAGTTTTACTATATCAGTACTTAACCAGCTGTCTTCTTGTTGGTGATCCTAGAGTTCTTGCAATGTTCTGGACGACTGATGTAATATATCCTTATTCACTTGTTCTGCGAAAATCAGCGAAGTCCATCGTACACTTGCATTTATAAATCCTTGCACATAAAATCCTCATACGAAAATGATGATGCTTTCTCCAATCTCCTTTGCGCTGCTATCTCCACTAATATATCTCCTTGCACTGCTTTCTCCACAAATATATCTCCTTGCGCTGCTTTCTCCAAAAATGGTGTTTCTTTCACCAACCACTCTTTTTCCAGGGAACAGGTTTCTTTAACACAGCTACGCTGTTTTTGACAGATGCGTGGCCTTCACAAACCCAGCAAACTCCAGCAATTTGACAGAAGAACTTTTAATCCTTTGATGAGGAAGAGCACCTTTGTGTGCTCGCTGTCTTCTTCGTTGCTGTATTAAAATTAGCTCAATTATTGGCTATATAAACTGGTTAAAATGTACTTCTTTTTTTTTTTAAGCACGAAGACCATCACACACATGTGGCGTTTTCAATCTCCCATGACGTTCTGTAAAGTCCCAACAAAAGCCTTCAGCTTTTTATATCAGTACTCATGCAAAAACCCATCATCTATTAATAAACCATTACTTCAATCACATTTTCACAACATTGCTGCAATCTTGGGATTTCCCAAGATTAATTATACACATTCACCTTTCACATTACATCACTTCCTGGGGGGTTTTCCTGACTATGGTGCAATATACTGAACTGGGAATTTCCAAGTTCCAAACATAGATTTGACTTTGTTTACAATAATTTGGGGAATTCCAAAATACAAGGGGTTTCCCATCTCATGAAATACTTTCAGCTTGTAAACAAAGTTAAATAATTAAATTAAATCAAATTACTCAGGGCACATCACACCCTCCCCCTTAAAAGAAGAAAGTTCGAATGTAATGAAAACTTTCTTAAATGCTTTCTTCTTTTACATCAACTTCAACATATTATCAACTTTGAGTATTTCTCATCATACACAGTGACTACTTGTTACACAAGTTCCCTTTTAAAAGGAACTTTTGTTTATCAAGTTTTTTATGCAAATCTGGACAGGGCATCAGCCATTACATTGTCTTTTCCCTTAATATGTTTGATGTCCAGATTGTACTCTTGCAAGGTCAAACTCCACCAGTCTTTGGTTTTTGTTCTTCATCCTGTTGATGAAGGTGAGGGGATTGTGATCTGTGAAAACAAGCACAGGGTATACTGTGGTACCCAAATACACATCAAAATGTAGCAATGCTAATAGCAATGCTAGACACTCCTTCTCAATTGTGGAGTAATTTCTCTGGTGCTTGTTGAATTTCCTTGAAAAGTAACAAATGGTGTGATCTATTTGATCTTCACCCTCTTGCATCACAACACCTCCACAGCCTATGTCACTGGCATCAACAGTCAACTTGAACTGCTTCTGAAAATCAGGTGCAGTAAGTACTGGTGAACTCATGAGTATCGATTTGACTTTGTGAAAAGCATTTTCACACTGTTTTGACCAAATGAATTTTGCATCTTTCTTCAACAAATCAGTCAAAGGACTTGCTATCTCTGAAAAGTTTGGACAGAACTTTCTATAATAGCCAACCATTCCTAGAAATCTCATGAGTGCCTTCTTGTTTACAGGTGTGGGGTATTGCTCAATTGCTTCAACTTTGGCTTTGATAGGTTTCACCTGACCTTGACCTACAACATATCCTAAGTATGTGACTGTGGCATGGCAAAACTCACTTTTCACCAGATTGACTGTCAACTGTACTTCAGACAGCTTCTCAAACAATTGATGGAGTTGTTCCATGTGTTGTTCCCAAGTTTGACTGTAAACAATCAAATCATCTACATACGCTTCACATCCCTCTATGTCTGCCACAATTTGGTTCACCATTCTCTGAAATGTCGCTGGGGCATTTTTCAACCCGAATGGCATAACTTTGTGTTGGTAAAGACCAAATGGTGTACAAAAAGCAGAAATCTCTTTGGCACGGTCTGTGAGTGGAACCTGCCAGTACCCTTTCAAAAGATCAAATTTGCTAACAAATTTTGCATTCCCAATTTTGTCTATGCAATCATCAATTCTTGGAATTGGGTACGAGTCTGTCTTTGAATGAACATTTGCAGCTCTCATGTCTGCGACCAATCGGTATGAACCATCAGGCTTGGGAACAAGTATACACGGTGAACTCCATTCACTACTTCTTGGTTCTATCATATCATTGTCTAGCATATAATTGATCTCATTTTTGAGATGTTCCATTTTCAATGGATTGACTCTGTAAGGATGCTGCTTGATTGGTTTTGTATCACCAACATCTACATCATGAAATGCAGCATTTGTTCTACTTGGCGTATCAGGAAATATATTGTCAAATTTGTGAATCAAATTTGCAATTTGGCTTTGTTGATCTTGAGAAAGATGACCTAACTTTGAGTCCAAATTAGTGAGCACAACAGAATTGTTCAATTTTACATTATACTCTTTGTGCTCCAGCTCTTTATCCTGGTCAAATGTGACATCAGAATTGTTATCTTTACTCTTGTCTACATTGGCGATTTTGTCTACATCGGCATGTTTGTCTACATTATCAGCATGTTTTACTGTACACACAGGTTTTGGAATACCACTGTCACTTCTTTCAACATACTCTTTGAGCATATTTATGTGGCATAACTGCCTGCTCTTGCGTCTACCAGGAGTCTTGATAATATAATCTACTTCACCCACTTTTGACTCTACCTCACATGGGCCATGATATCTGGCTTGTAATGGGTGTCCTGGAATTGGAAACAGTACTAGAACTTTGTCACCTGGTTTGAACACTCTCTCTTTGGCATGTTTATCGTACCATTGTTTCATTTTGGCCTGACCCTGTTTCAAGTTTTCTTTGGCAATATCAGTTACTCTGTTAAGCCTATGCTTAAAATTGGAGACATAATCCAATAAATTGATATCTGATTTCTCATTGAGCCACTTTTCTTTCAACAACTTTAAGGGCCCGCGCACTGTGTGTCCAAACACTAACTCAAAAGGACTAAATCCTAAAGTTTCCTGAACAGCTTCCCTAGCAGCAAACAACAACAAGTGTACTCCCTCATCCCAGTCCCTCTGAAATTCCAAACAGTATGTTCTGATCATGTTTTTCAATGTTTGGTGGAACCTTTCTAGGGCACCTTGTGATTCTGGATGGTAAGCACTTGAGGTATACTGTTCTATACCTAATTGATACATGACCTGCTGAAATACTCCAGAAGTAAAGTTTGATCCTTGGTCTGACTGTATGGACTTGGGGAGCCCCACAAATGTGAAAAACTTGGTTAAAGCTTTCACTATTGTCACTGCTTTAATATTTCTCAAGGGTATGGCTTCAGGAAAGCGTGTTGACGCGCACATAATTGTCAGAAGGTACTGATTACCTGACTTGGTCTTTGGTAGGGGGCCAACACAATCAATAATAACCCTACTAAATGGTTCATCAAAGGCTGGAATTGGCTTCAATGGAGCAGGAGGTATTTTCTGATTTGGCTTCCCTACTACTTGGCATATGTGACATGTTTTGCAATATTCAGAAACATCTTTTCTGAGAGTGCGCCACCAGAAATGTCTCAGAATTCTTTCATGAGTTTTCTTAACACCCAAATGCCCTGCCATTGGACTGTCATGTGCTATGTTAATTACTTCAGTGTGGTATACTTTTGGTACCACAATTTGGTGCACTACCTTCCACTCTTCATCGGCAGGTACATCAAGGGGGCGCCATTTTCTCATTAGCACACCATCTTGTTTATAAAAACAGACAGAATTTTGTTCTGCTTCTTCTAAGGTCAATGCCCTTTGATTGATCTCTTTGAGTTCTGGGTCATTTTGTTGCTCCAGAATCAGCTTGTCATGACTTAATGGGTCTTTCAATGTATCCCCAATTTGTTCATGCTCAGAGGCTGTGTCATTTTTAGGGGTATTTTTTTATCCCCAGGAGAAGGAAGTTTATCTTCTTTCTCATTCAACTGTGACACAATGTGTCTTCCAAATTGTAGCCTAAGTCATCAATTTGGTTGTCCTCAATTGTTTCTAATGAGGCTCTATTACTCATTGCCCGTGTCACTGCACATGCAGGAAATATCTCCTCTTCCTCACTATTATCATCCTGTATACAGGGCTTATCTGTGACTATTGGGTCAGGAAAAACCTTCCCCCCTGCCAGATCATTTCCTAGCAACATGGACACTCCCTTGACTGGCAATTCATGTCTAACTCCTATGGTTACAGGACCAGAAACCAAGTCAGATGTCAAGAACTCACACGAATGCACAACACAAATACACTGTTTGTTTAAGCTAACAAAATCTAAGTCTTTAATTGAAAACAGAGTATGATTGGTACATATAATAACAATATCGCATATACAATAAAATCACACAGTGACAGTTTTACTATATCAGTACTTAACCAGCTGTCTTCTTGTTGGTGATCCTAGAGTTCTTGCAATGTTCTGGACGACTGATGTAATATATCCTTATTCACTTGTTCTGCGAAAATCAGCGAAGTCCATCGTACACTTGCATTTATAAATCCTTGCACATAAAATCCTCATACGAAAATGATGATGCTTCCTCCAATCTCCTTTGCGCTGCTATCTCCACTAATATATCTCCTTGCACTGCTTTCTCCACAAATATATCTCCTTGCGCTGCTTTCTCCACAAATATATCTCCTTGCGCTGCTTTCTCCAAAAATGGTGTTTCTTTCACCAACCACTCTTTTTTCCAGGGAACAGGTTTCTTTAACACAGCTCCGCTGTTTTTTGACAGATGCGTAGCCTTCACAAACCCAGCAAACTCCAGCAATTTGACAGAAGAACTTTTAATCATTTGATGAGGAAGAGCACTTTTGTGTGCTCGCTGTCTTCTTCGTTGCTGTATTAAAATTAGCTCAATTATTGGCTATATAAACTGGTTAAAATGTACTTTTTTTTTTTGAAGCACGAAGACCATCACACACATGTGGAGTTTTCAATCTCCCATGACGTTCTGTAAAGTCCCAACAAAAGCCTTCAGCTTTTTATATCAGTACTCATGCAAAAACCCATCATCTATTAATAAACCATTACTTCAATCACATTTTCACAACATTGCTGCAATCTTGGGATTTCCCAAGATTAATTATACACATTCACCTTTCACATTACATAACTTCCTGGGGGGTTTTCCTGACTATGGTGCAATATACTGAACTGGGAATTTCCAAGTTCCAAACATAGATCTGACTTTGTTTACAATAATTTGGGGAATTCCAAAATACAAGGGGTTTCCCATCTCATGAAATACTTTCAGCTTGTAAACAAAGTTAAATAATTAAATTAAATCAAATTACTCAGGGCACATCACACTTTTAAGATTCGGAGTTGAAATTTAGCAGACAAGTTAAGTATATACAAGAAGGATGAATAAATAATACCTGGAAAATGACAGTGTTTTGTTGTACCATCGCAAAATGTAGTTCATTTTCTACATGTAACCTTTTATGGTACACCTTGTACATTGCATCCCGAACTGAGAACTACCCAGAAAACGTTTCCGACATACTTCGAAAAAAGTTAGAAAAGGTTGGCAGGAAACGTTTAAATGTCGGGTTATATAAAGGGTATATAAATGGCATAAAACGTTTTCATAACATTCAAAAACATTATACATGTATTAAGCAATTACAGCAAAATATTCTAACATAACGTTATTCAAGTGTGGTCGAAATATTTGACAAAACATGTTTGCCGTTCAACATTTTAACAATGATGTTGTGGTGTGTTTTCATACAAAACATTTTAAAAACGTTTTCATAACCTTAATATAACTCGATATTTAATGTTATCAAAACGTTTTTACCAAAACCCAATCCCAAAATATAACTCGTCTAAAACGTTTTAAAAATGTTTATGTGTTTGCTGGGCAGCCATATGACGACGTTTACAAATCAATTAATTAAAAGCCAGCCTTAAATCGATATTATCAACATCTGTTGATTTGTGTGAGTTGTTTTTATGTTTTCAGTAAGTCAACAAAACGCAATCATGGGTAAAAACGACTTGCCACTGCAAAACCCGATCAATAACATCACCCTCTAAAGTTTTCTATTGTTCATCAGTATATACACAAATCACGAGTATCTTTATCTCTAGCAATATCTAAGGTGCAATAATGAAAGAAAAAATAATAGATTATCAACAATAACAAACTTTATCAACGTGAATTTTGTGTAGTTATTTATAAAGATATCTTATACAAATTCGTATACAGTGCTGTTGCTGGAAAATTCTCGATTTTAAGAATCGATCACCATGATCACATTCAATAAAAAAAACAGGACAGATCGAGTAAAAATTGGATTTAGTGAAATATCAGTGCATTCGTCGACTTACATAACACAGGTTATTGGAAAATTATTAATAGTATGGTAAATATTGAGTGATGTTTCCACATTCGTTTGCATCGAATTTATCCCACAGTGTCCAAAATGTGTGCATCAGTATTATAGGATTCAATTCAAAGACTGTAAATGCTTTAGAAAAAGTACAAAGCGCGTTAAATGTTGTGTTTTCAGATATCAAAAACATTCGGTGCTTTGTGTAGCGGTGATCATATGTTGGTATTGCGCCAATTGTCTTCAGCAACATTCCCTCGTAGACGTCTTCAATCGGGATATACGGAATATGCTCCGATACGGACACAATAGGGTTAACCAGGTTGCCAGATACCAAATACGACGGACCATTTACATACGGTGGATATGTAGAATGGGGGTATACACTCTTCGGTATATACCATTTCTTGGCCAAAAAGTATCATTTTTTCTTTCCGGCTTTATTCCATTCATCAAATATCCTTCAAAAGTTGTTTTGTTAATTTGTTTTTCTAGATGTTGTACTAAGTTCAAAATATTGGGTATGGTATCGCTATCAATCTTTAAAACAAATTTGGTGTGATTACAAAATGAATTGACCCATCGAAATCCCATGAGTGTCTTCAACGTTAAGTTCTGATAACTATCAACGAAATCCTCTTTACATATATCCCCAAACTGTTCACTTTCTCTAGCGATTACTTTGTTCAACTTTTCAGAACTGTTAGCTAGAAGAAAGATAGTTGCTACACGCCTTCCCAATACATGCGTGACATTTGCCCAAGTCTTGCGAATTATTGCGCGTCGTAAAGTTTCGTTAGGTGCTGTCAAACACATTATCAGCAAAAATATACTGTCTTTGGAAGAATTGTTTCTGGTACATACATCTGAATTCTTATGCACGTAGTTATACGGATGCTGACCATACATTGACTTATTAAAGAATATTCCATCTTTCACATCATGAAACGGAGACGTATCTTTCGCAACAGAGGCGTTCTGCATCTTGTAACGCTTCGGCAAATCCTGTGTAGGTGGTGGTTTCAATACAGCAGGGTGAACTGTCATGAACCCTTTTGGTTCCTGTGCTTCAACGTTTGCAATAATATCATCGGTTTCATTAAAATGATTAAGCAGGAGTGAACGGTTTTGTGCATCTGACGACAGTTTCAATGAAGCAGAAATCGTCCTGGTGTCATTTTGTAGTGTATGACGAGTGGTGTGATCTCCAATAACGCAATACAGCTGCACACATATGTGACGTGTCATGTCAAAAGGAGACACTTTTGGGCAGGATCGTAAATGGAGAAATAGCCAAAAATTAGCTTGGGGTGATTTTTTTCACAATTTGGGTTTGTTGCCAATTTGTGATGTTATTAATGTTAAAAATATTGTCTGATAGTTTCAGACCAAAATATAACTGGCATCTTGTATTTTTGAGACATTTTTCAAGGTAATTCCTACTCTCAACATTGTCAATAATATTTTTAAAGGCCGATATCTCAATTTCCAATTTTATAATACCATAACTTACGAACTCAATATCTTCGCTTAGGAATGTCCGATTCCATTGGGGAAAACGGCCTTGTGGAGCAAAATATCTCTATATTTAAGATATGTAAAAACCTCAAAATTGATAACCTGCCCAAAAGTGTCTCCTTTTGACATGACACGTCACATATGACCTTCTATATACTTGAGAACCCATAGTGTGAAGGAAAACAATCATCCACATAATCATGCAAGAAGCACATATCATCACAAAGGTTACACGAATCAGGCGAAATACGCTTACCATTTTTGACTTTTTGAGATGACTTTATTTAAAAGGAAACCAGTCTGACCGGTGGATTAAATAAAACTGGTTGCTTACGACGCATTTTTATTTTAATATATCACAAAGCAGGGTGTGCTTAAATTCACCAGCTGATATATTCCATACAGATGACATTGAATAAACAGGACATTATTATCTTTGACTTTTGATTATGGCATCTGTTTATTACTCTGTACTTTAATCTCTATACCGGAAAATTGATCATACGCATCAATATTTCATCACTTTTATTTTTCATCATTGTAAATTTTACGGTATTGCTTATAAGGCGCCACGTCCAAAGTATTCAGCAACATATTGCTGAAGTCCTCAGTTACTTCCTCAAAAATGGTTTATCACTACTCCATACATATAGTTGAGGCATCCTCAACCATTAATTTCTCGCGAGACATACAGAATACTTTGTTAACACATCATAAATTACGATGATTTAAGTTGTGTATCGATTGAGTGAGTTGAAGAATAAATTGAATCATGGTATTGACTTCTTTAACTAAAATTAGAATTACAACATTTTGATTATCGTAGTAACCAATTATTATTTTACATATAGACATAGTGTGATTGTAGATAAAAAAAAAAGTATTATATTATCTGAATACTAATGTTTATTATGAACTTCAAATTAAGGCCTATGGCGTGTCCTTTTTTTACCACGGCCTTTAATCGAATGCCTTTTTAATGATTTTATTACGATATTTAAATACGGTACCCAAATTCGCTGGTTTAGTAGATTTTTATGTTTAATTTCATGGGAAATGGTCACTAAAACTAGGTAACTAGTTGTAAAATAACGATAAGGGGGCCTAAATTTATATGGCAATCAGTATGCTAAGAAAATCAGTATGCTAAGTACTGATATTAAACATGTTAAAATAAAAGATCGAGGAAGGTGATGAAGAAGGATAAATGGGCAATACGAAGGCATATAAATACAGACTTGACATTTAATATGGAATATTTTTTCGCAAACTTCCAAGACTGGTCTGGAAGGGATCTGCATAAACTGCATGGGCTAAATATTAATTGGTGTGTGTCGGAAGATGGTGTAAAATATTGTTTGACAGAAAATGTGCTTTCCATTAGTTTATATTTAATGGGGCTCATAATGTAGTGAGTTAGCCTAAAATGGCGGATTTAGGGAGACTGGATTTGATTTTTGTGGGGATCAAATTTATGAATTTGAGCAACATTATTCTGATATTATCAAATTTATTGAGGTTAGAGGCGATTACTGAACGTAAATACCAATAAGTGTTCGATAGAACTGAAATGCACTTGTAATCTACCAGTATTGAAAGTGGGAGGAGCTTTATAAATATGGCTCTTAAAAGTGGGTCGCACTCAGATAGTTTGAATGGTCCCCTGGGGCCAGGTGTTATAAACTTAATGTACACAAAGGAACAGCGTGAGTTCATTGGACAACCAGGAATCCTTGTAGTTGTTTTTGTACCGCAAGTTCATAACATTTGACCCCAGGGGCCCAAACTTTCTAAGTATGTACCACTCTTAAGAGCCCTATTTTTAAGCTCCTCCGGTGTTCAAAAAATTGGTACATTACAAGCGTATTTCAGCTGTGATGAATGCCAATTGCTGACAAAGTTTAAGAAATATCACCTCAAACCACTATAAATTTGATAATAACAGCACGATGTTGCATAAAGTCCGAAATTGTGTCCCCCACAAAGCTCAAATTCAGCCCCCCTAAATCAGCCATTTTAGGTAAATTCGCTACATTGAGAGCACTATAATGTAAACTTATGAAAAGCACGTTTTCTATCCAACAACTTTTTGACACCATCTCCCGACACACCCCAATTAATATTTAGCCCGTGCGGTTTACCCCTACTCCGTCCAGACCAGTCTTGGAATTTTGCGAAAAAATATTCCATATTAAATGTCAAGTCTGTACTATTAACGCTCGGCGTACGTTAACTACCTTCAAACTAATGAACTTATTAATATTACTTCTTTGTACCTGTCTTTCTTTCTTCTTTTTACGTGGTAAAAAGTCAAAAAGTCTTTAAAACAAGTTTTGCCATTTATTTTTATTCTAACAGGATCTGTGGTTTGAAATTAAATTGAATCACACACAAAACCCCGTCTATTGTCTATTGTTTATCATTATGGCAAAAATGCACTAATTTTAAGGACCACTTCAAAATAATATTTTGTTTTTGATGTCAGTGGGCCCGTGAAACAGAACACATGGTTCAAATGACAATCTATGGACAAGCTTCTCGTGGCGTTCGCAGTTTATACACTGTAAATAAAAGTGTTTAGGTTTTAAACACATTATTTAAGCATATTAAACATGTCATAGTATTTACTTTGTAATAGTTTTCAATCACTGCAGTGTGTTTATGTTCAACACATTGTTCAAAGAATACCCTTTATATGAACACTGCGCGCTAACGTAATAAACACTATGATTGGCAATGTAAACATAAACACTTCCATGTGTTTATGGTTTTGTAACACTTTTCAAACACTGCAATGTATTTACTGAAGGATATTTTAAACAAAATGTTTAGCAAATTTAAACACTTATACACTTCTATATGCACTTAAAACACTCAAAACACTTTTATTTACAGTGTATTAATGCACAATTATGAGACGCACTCTGGCAAAAATTGAAAAATGGACCTAAATAGAATTTTATTATGATTAGGCCTAAAAAAGCTGTTGATTGCCCTTTCCCGACCAACCCAAACTGTTTAACTTTTTAATATTCAATCATATTAATAATTTGACACTTCTCAAGTACTCAGACTATTAGTTTAAGTGGTTAAAATAGTCACACCCATATATTTAGCTCTTATTTATAGTATTTACATTGAAACATGATCCAGAAAAATTAATTTAAAAAAAAAAAAAAAAATACCAACCTACCGAACCAAAAACGTTTGGAGCTGAAAGGGCAATCAAACTTCTTATTTTTTTCTTGGCCTTATTTAGTTAAGGGAGGGGTTATGGGGCAGGAACCTGGTTTGGATTCCAGAGGGAGTGTGCCTGCAAGAGAAACAGCCATCAGAAAAGGAATAGCTCAGATCGCGGGCCAAATAAGTTAGCAGTTCAGAAATTGATATTTTTCCCAGCCTTGAAAAAAAATAGGCAGAGCTGGGAATCGAACACGGGACCTCGTGGTTCTGAAACTCAATGCATTACCACTAAGACAACTAGCTATTTGCTGTGAGAGGTTTGATAGTAGTCCTTGATATTGCTGAATAGAATAAATCAATACTGATATTTATCTAATGTACGATGTTATTCAAATGTCAGTAAATAAACAAATAAATAAATAGAAATAGGACCCGTAAATAAATAAATAAATAAATAAATAATGCAGAATGCAGTTAGTATTTTAGTTACTTAATTCCAAACATTCTATTATTTATAATTTTCTGCTATACACGCAAAGGAGCTGTGCATTTTTAAATATTAAAATATCCGCGCCTAATCAATAATGAGTATTTCACTACGCCTGGTCGGTGATAATTTGGTCCCGATTAGAGGGAATATAGTGTCTCGAAAGGGATGATTTAACATATATTTTCAGGTTTCAGTCCCGATTATACCTGCAAATATTTGTCCGAGGCCACACCCATCGCTGGTTACGCCTGTAAAATGCGCAGTCATAAAAGTAGAACGTGTCCTTTTCCTTCAAATATAAGGTTACAATCACTAAACTATTTCATTCAAACAAAATCCCTCTAAAATTACACACAACATAGTGCAGTTTTGTCCACGGCAAATTCACCGTGACCTTTTCAGACATAAACCCGCTTAGTGAAGATTAAACCGAAATATGCAGTACTAAACCATTATAGTAATCGATTGTCCAATGCACATTTCTTACCACGTGATAATATTAATCCAATGAGCGATCGAATTGTCCGCTACGGTCGACTAATCCAATCGATAATGACGCTATTGACATGCACGGGCGGAGCTCCACTGACTGAGTTTTGGGGATTTTTCACTGGTTTGCTATCATTTACTCATCAAGGCGCTCCACCGTTATTATAAGGACTATGCTAATAATGTAAAGATTGACATATAGAAAATAAACCATACTTGATTGACAGAAAGTACTAAATTTGTACCTATTACGGTTTGGTAGTACCCCTCTCCCAAACGCGACCAAGTCAGGGCGGCCCGGTGAAGCAAAATGTGCATTGGATTAACACGGGAGTTTGGATAAGATGGTAGATTTCCTATCTCATACAAATGCATGCTCCCCCGTTATTAAAGCTTGTACCGGATTACAAATTCAGATATTTTGAAAAGAATAAGTAATTGAAACATAGAGCAAGTACTAAAATCAGAGCTTTTATACTTTTTGGTATATGACACTAACTAGTTCATCTCCTATAACCACAGCACAGCGCTACCAGTACGGGTCAATTACCTATGTGAGTGCCCCTGTGTTGTGTGCATACATGTAGTTAACAATAACTGCATGATGTTGAAATCACTCTAAAATTACATACAAGGGAACTATATATGAATGTATGGTGATGGGCTATGGTTTGACCGGTTCAGGAATAAAAGTATAGCCCGGTGTTGCGATTTTTAATCTCAATGGGCCTGAAACAAGGCCCGTAGCCTGCTTTCACCCTCGATTCTAAGTATTTTTTAAATCGTACATACAAATAATAATTAAACCTGATTTGAAATAAAGTAAAACGACCTGTAACTCCATTTTGCATTGATTGTAAAATTCAGCACCACTCCAAAACACAAGGATTTTGACCAGTTACATGTCATGAATACACACAAATTGTGTGTATTATGCTTGAAGGAATGTGTGTTAAAGTTTTCGTTTTTGAAAACAATTTTGAATTTAGACTGACAAAATAGCATGTTAAGTTCATGTTGAATTGTCTGCATTGGCGAGATTCAACAAGGAATATATTACCCTCAGACGTTTGAAATAACTACCATAATTATTTCTTTGGGGCTTTTCACACACAAAGGCACAATTATAAGAAAATCGGTCCAAGTGAAATGCACGAAATTACGTCTGCAAAAAAGGGCCTGAGCTGAAATACTACATTAAATATGCAAGCCTACTTGAAAAATTTCCTATGAGCTTATGCTGGTTTCATACTTTCCTGCCGCTGCCGCTTTGCCGCTCTGAAGATGATTTTGCTTCACTGCGCAGTCGCACCAAAAACGCTAGCGGTGACCAGCGGCAAGCCGATATATCGATCACCCATCGCTTTGCCCAAGCGGTAGCATCGCTGGGAGTTGAATTCTAGTCAACTCGGAGCGGTGCCGCTCTGACGTTTTAGAACAAAATACTATTTTGGAGCGTTGCTGAGCGGCAAGAGTGGCTTTCAGAGTCATGCCGCTGCCACTCAGCGGTGTGCCGCTCGGCTTGCAGAAAAGTGCAAGCGGCATGATGAAGCATCACGTCGCTCAGCGGCAAGCGGCAGAAAGTATGAAACCAGCATTACAAAAGAGATCAGGCTCGTATTAACATTCTCTTTCATAATATTATGATACATAACTTTTGTACCTGCGATAAATATTTCTAGGCAAAAACTCATAGTAAACGTGGCAGATGCGTCATATTTTGCTTAAATTTTCGCAAAATTGACCAATCCTGTTTTCTATGGGGATATTTTAAAGTCATAATTATTAAGAATTCAATTCAAACTTGCTCTGTTGTCCTATTAAACATCGAATGTGGCTGAATCCAATTAGGTGTAGGTTAGGACATGTGTAAACATTACAAATTATGACCAAAAAATCAGGTTGGAAAAGAAATGGACCAAATTCAGTTTACAAATCCTTCAATATGGCTTTAAGTGATATATATCATTCAGTGGGCGTTGAAGGGAAAATCACCAAGGCACAATTATTGGACCCTTATTAATTCTTTTGTAAATCAAACATTTGTTATTAATTAAATGCCAACAGGAAGATACTCGCGGATGATTCTGTGTATTATCTCATCAGCAGTTCTGCTGGCCAGTTAGTTTATCGTGGTTAGAATTCGCTGTATGACGCGCTCTTTCACGCTTTCATTATCAATGGTATGGTAATGATTTATTTTCACACTCATTCGCGTCGAAATGTTTCAATAACTTCCAAAAATCGTGCACCTTTTCCACAGGATTGAATATAAATACTGTAAATGCTTTAGAAAAAGTACAAAGCGCGTCCAATGTTGTACTTTTAGACTTCAAAGACATCCTGTGCTGTGTGTAGCGGTGATTATATGTTGGTCTTACGCCAATTGTCTTCATTAACATTCCCACGTAGACGTCTTCAATCGGTATATAAGGAATGTGCTCCGATACGGACACTATAGGGTTAACCAGGTTACTGGATACCAAATACGACGGACCATTTACATACGGTGGATAGGTAGGATGAGGATATACACTCTCTGATACGTACCATTTAGATATTTTCATGTTCGAAGCATCATATTTTCTTACCGGATTTTTTCCTTTCATCACATAACCTTCAAAAGTAGTTGTGTTCATTCGTTTTTCTATTAGATGTCGTACTATGTTAGGTAGGTTGGGTATAGTATCGCTATCAATCTTCAAAACAAATTTGGTTTGATTGCAGAATGAGTTGACCCATCGAAATCCCATCATTGTCTTCAACGTTAAGTTCTGGTAACTGTCGATGAAATCTTCTTTACAGATATCTCCAAACATTTCGCTTTCTCTAGCAATTATTTCATTCAACGTATGCATCTTCCCAACTTCTTTAGCTAAAAGAAAGATAGTTGCTACACGCCTTCCCAATACATGCGTGACCTTTGCCCAAGTCTTGCGAATTGCGGTGCGTCGGTTCATTTCTGCTGGTGCTGTCAAACACATGATTAACAAAAATACAGTGTCGTTGTGAGCATTGTTTCTGGTACATAAATCTGAATTCTTATGCACGTAATTGTATTGATGTTGACTATGCATTGACTTATTGTTAAAGAATATTCCATCTTTCACGCAGAATGAAGTAGTATTCCTGGTATAATTCTGTGTTGTATGACGAGTGATCTGATCCTCGGTACACTTGTACCAATGTGACCTTTTGTATACCTTAGACTCCATGGTGTAAAAGAAAACTTTCATCCATATAAGTATACAAGAAACATTTACCATTATAAATGCCACCTTGAGCATGCGAAGTAGTCTCACCATTTTTCAATATTTTGTGGGCGATTTGTAGCAAAAGACATGAAATCAGTGTCTAGTCGGTTTGTTACTAAAAATGGTGGCTTTTTGTATATGCATTGCGATGAAATACCACAAAAGGTATTATGGATGCAGCTGACGCTGAATAGAAAAATTGCATTATATATTCTCTTTTGTATTTTGGGCATCATCTGTTCGTCGGAGTCATTTGTATTGGGATATTGTTTTATTCACCTCGATAAATATCAGCGTATCTCCCCTCCCTCTTTAACAATAATAATATTAAAAGATACTTTTTGTTTTTCATCTTAAGTTATTTCAACAGGAAAGATTGTTGGTGTCGTCTGCTATAGATTTCTATGTTTAGTGGTGAGAATTAATACCATTAAGGCGCGTAGGCAACATTCTGAGTGGCTATAGCCCCTTAAACCTTTTTGTGTACGATGGCCATCGTGCAATGTTAACAGGTTAATAGCGGAAAATGAATGCTAAACCTTGCCTCACTCAAATATTAATGAAGCCTGAATTAAATTTGCTTTTAGTATGTTTAGTGATTGTGAAACACAATTTTGTCTATATTTTACTACAAATTACATAAAAGGGAACAGTATTATTATTTTGCGGAAATATTCTCTAAATTTTTAAGTTTAAGTGTTCTTACTATTCTTACAACCATGACAACTATTAAACTATTACCAAGTTCTATTTATAAGTTCGTTAATGGCTCATGGACATCATTGGAGAATGAATTTGGAGAAAACCTTCTGATAATTACAAACACTCGCTGAGCAGCAAGACCTTCCCTCTAAGCTTTTAATCCGATAAGCTGATTATCTATTTCTTTTCATGAATTGGAAGACATTCTTTGATGTACTACTGAGCTCAATTATCTGAAATTACTGGAGCGTGAGCCACCCAGGCTGGTGGCTCAGCATAGTATTTTATTAACAGAAGGTTTTCGCCAAATTCGTTTCCTAATGATAACCATTACAAAATAACCGAGTGGCAAAGGCCTCGATAATTCATACTTAATGTACACACGAATGGGGTTTGTATACAATTTCTTGACAATTTACATCAATCGCCTACCGTAAATTCTGAAAGAAATTATTTGGAAGTTGGATGAAAAAGAAATACAAATCATGCTGTTCGGCCTTCTTTTAGTTTATAAGCTAAAAGAAGTAAACATATTTGTTCCATAAAACCATTATTAAAATAATGGTTTTATCATGTTTATGGAACAAATATGTCTACGAATGCGTCAAAACAGTTCATGGCCGTTGTATGAAGCGAGTTCGAACAATGTTGGTACCCCGGGTTGGTACAAGTTTGCACAATTAGGAAACTTCCTAACATTGTGACCCGCTCTGACGTAACCAGGAACAATTGTAATTTATGGCATTTTAAGATTTAAATGAAGAAGGAGATATTTAAAAATTCTTTTCAAACAAAAGTACCACAACCGTGGCATCGTATTCATCCTTATTGATACTTTATAGGATAATAAAGGCAATTTTGCAAATGGCATTATAAAACTTACGTCGTCCTCTCTTTTGTGAAAAAGAGACCAATTAGGATTCTACAGGATTCAGTAGTTATAAACATAATTTAATTCTTAATAATCTTCATTTCAGGAATATTCTAACTTTTCATTATCATATTTTGGTTATTTAGTGAGGAACTAACTTTTCAAATACCTGAAAGTTCATTTATCAAACTAAATTTTTGAATTATTGCAGATTTATTGCAAGCATTAGCTTACATGTTTCTTTAAAGACTATCCTTTACTCATTTCTGGCAATCAAAACTTTCATATGTTCAAACATTGCCTATGAACTGAGTTACATCAACAAGCTCATTATATCAATAGTATGGTAACATTTTGAAAATATTTGAACACTCATTCCTGTCGAAATGATTCCAAAACATCCAAAATTCATGCACCTTTTTCACAGGATTCAATGTAAACACTGTAAATGCTTTGGAGAAAGTACAAAGCGCGTCCAATGTTGTGTTTTCAGACTTCAAAGACATCCTGTGCTGTGTATAGCGGTGATTATATGTTGGTCTTACGCCAATTGTCTTCATTAACATTCCCACGTAGACGTCTTCAATCGGGATATAAGGAATATGCTCCGATATGGACACTAAATGATTAACCAGGTTACTGGATACCAAATACGACGGACCATTTACATACGGTGGATACGTAGGATGAGGGTATACACTCTTTGGTACGTACCATTTCTTGATCCAAGTATCATTTTTTCTTACCGGATTTTTTCCTTTCATTACATAACCTTCAAAAGTAGTTGTGTTCATTCGTTTTTCTAGTAGATGCCGTACTATGTTATGTAGGTTGGGTATAGTATCGCTATCAATCTTCAAAACAAATTTGGTTTCATTGCAGAATGAGTTGACCCATCGAAATCCCATCATTGTCTTCAACGTTAAGTTCTGATAACTGTCGATGAAATCTTCTTTACAGATATCTCCAAACATTTCGCTTTCGTGGGCAATTACTTCGTTCAAATTTTCAGAACTGTTAGCTAACAGAAAGATAGTTGCTACACGCCTTCCCAATACATGCGTGACGTTTGCCCAAGTCTTGCGAATTGCTGCTCGTCGGTAAGTTTCTGCTGGTGATGTCAAACACATGATTAATAAAAATACAGTGTCATTGTGAGATTTGTTCCAGGCGCATAAATCTGAATTCTTATGCACATAGTTATATTGATGTTGACCATGCATTGACTTATTAAAGAATATTCCATCTTTAACGAATATGTCAGCATGAGAATTGGATTTATCTTCGGTAATGGAAGCATTTTGAATCTTGCTACTCTTAGACAAATTCTCTGCAGGTGGTGAATGTCTTAACACAACAGGGCGAATCTTCAGTACCTGTTTTGGTTGCAGAATTGGCGCATTTCGTTTTGATACGTCATTAGTTTTATTCAGCGGAGACGAATGGTGTTGTGTATCTGACGAAAGCGTTGATGAAGCGGTATCCTTCCTGATGCAATTCTGTGTTGTATGACGAGTGGTCTGATCGTCAATACACTTGCACCAATATGACCTTTGATATACCTTAGACTCCATGGTGTGAAAGAACACCCCTATCCATATAAGTATGCAAGAAGCAGTTAACATCAAAAACGTTGCACGGATCATGCGAAATATTCTAGCCATTTTGCACTAATTTGGTGGCCCCGCATCGATGTGTATAAAAAATATGATGTCAGTTGATTTGATCAAAATTGCAACCCTTGTATGCTACACAATTATTTTTAATTGATGTCACAAAAGGCATTTTTTATACAGATACAGCTGACGTCGTTGAATGAACAAATTACAATACATATTGATTTTTTTTTCTTTTTTGACATCTGTTCGTTTAAGCACTTGACTTATTTGTTAGGATATTTTGTGTGTGTCATACATGGTTCTTTCTCTCAAATCCCACCCACTCCATTGCTCTTTCTTCGGCTTTTATAGTTCCATATCGGGGCACGGGATACCAATTTGGAGTTTATTAAAGAGCAAATTGTTGTCTTGATTTTTGGGAGTGGACTTCTTTGCTTCTATTTCGAGATATTTTAATTGTAATGGCCCAGCATGATTTTCTTAGGCTAAAGCTAGCCTGCTTTACGCATAATGCATAGGTCTGGACCATGGACAAACGTGACCAAATTCTCATGCCTTGACCACTCTACAGAAAGGGATAGGAACTCTGTAGATAAATATCATCAAATTTAAGTATTAATTGAATTGCAAAATTATTACATATTTTGTAATTCCGAATTTGTAATATGTTATCAAAAACAACATTTTGGAAGTATTTGACGATGGAAAAAAATAGCTAGTTGACAGAAGAATATAATATATAATCCTTTAGTGGAAGAGGTGCGCACTTTGATGATGTATTCTAGATCTTCTCCGATATTACTGGATAGTAGTACATTGACTACATAAGATATGTCTGGTTCGTAATTTCCTTTCTTTGAAGGCATATGGACCGTAAGCATACTAACTAGCCCACATCCTATTATATTAATAGCCAATTACTACTTTCACAATATACATGATATATGATGTAATCTGGAAATTCCCAAGAATAATTATAAACATTAACCTTTTACATTACATCACTTTCTGGGGGAATTCCAATATGATGTCATGTCCATTTCACTTTTTTCAGGGATTTTCCTAATGGTGCACAACAATGAACATTCTAGAGAACAGGGGATTTCCATCAATCTAAAATTAGATATGATTCAATTTGTTTTGATCAACTTGATGCATGAGAGGGTTTCCCAAAATATAATTCCCCACCAATTCTTGCAAAGGGGGCTTCCCATCTCTCATGGAAGTAACTCTAATTATTCTAAACAAAGATGAACCATAGGGTCTATGGATGAACAATTAAATTAAATTACTCTGGGAACACCATATAATATATATATTTCCCAGATCAAGATATCCTTTGAACCAGGCCTGATTGTTGGTTGGGTTCATCAATGAAGTGTTACTAGTTTTTACTAAATTTGACTACAATTATGAGAATTTCAAGAATAACTGCCTCTTACCATATCCACTGCGTTCATGTTTATTCAACTCACACTGTGGACAATGGGAAGTCTTTTGTTTGTTTATTAGGGAAAGTCGGGGAAAGTCAATGGGCCAATACTCTGGCCAAGATCAATATTTATGAGTCACATGCCTGACTGACTTTGTCTACCTGCTTGTATATATAAGGTGTTTTTAATTTTAAATTACATTAAATTATAAACATTATAACCTTTTATATCCTCCTTATAATTTATAACCTGCCATTTACTGGTCAGGCATTTGATCCATAATATTACAACGATATTCAACATTTGGAATGCATTACAAATTATCTAAAGTGTAATGATGCTGTTATCACAGCCGATTATGCGACCTTTATGACCATACAATTATGAAAAGATCACCCCATAGACACTGGCTGATGTCAATGCATGTATACATGTGCATTCGTGCAAGTTGATATTTTGCTCTGTGTAATGTTTATGTTGTGTGTTATATTTTGCTATGTTAGAGAAAGAACATTTTGATTTTGGTCTCAACTCGGAAACGACCCTTTCATGACCTTTGACCTCAAATCCGTAAGCACCCCATATAAACTGGCTATTGTCAATGCATATGTACAACCTACGTAATTTGTTGGAAAAGATACATTTTGAGCTGAAATTCATATTTTGACCCCATGACCTGTGTGACATTGACCCATTTATGTGAACATGAGATAAAGTGATGAAAATCAGTGGCATCAGTGAGCTATATTTAATGTAGGCTACTTGTGGGAGAATTGGAATTTTCTATTAATTTTGCTTCATACCTGAAATGGCCTCTTAATGACCTTTGACCTAGGTAACGAAACAGCCAAAATTGTGCAATCCTATCTTTATTTGAATTGTTAGATCAGTACGAACACTTTGACACCTCTTTTGTCAAAATGGAAGCATTTATGTATTTTGAGTCAAAATTATTTATAACTCAAAGCGGTATCCTAGATAGGAAAAACTATATATTTTCTGAGTCCGTATGACTAGAGGAATACATTGGTATACTTTTTAATTTGACCAAGTTTGAAATTTGACCAAGATTGAAGTTCGATGACTTTTTACTAAAAAGACCCGAGATTTGGGACTGGATGCATTATTCACGTATAGCAGTCAGAATTAATAGGTAAATTTTCACGGGAAAATTTTCTGGACATGTGACACCCATGGGCGCAGACATATTAGCATTATGGAATGTGACCTCGAGCAATGTATTTGAATAGGAAGAATTCCTTCTTTGATCCAAAATAAGTTACTTGTCGCAAGTTAATACTATTATGGTAAGAGTTTCCGTAGATAAATATTTTTTTCCGTAGATAGATATTTTTGAAATTACGTTTTGATGATATTGTGAAGAAATTAAGATAACATAATATTTAATAAATTTGCAATGCACAATTTTCTATCAAAATTGCGGTCAAAAATACTATTCCAATTCAAAATTACTAAGACTTGAATAGCGAGGTCACCGCCGGGGGTCAGAGATCAGGCTCGAGGTTACACTCACATTGATACGCATTGGTCACGTGTCCAGAAAATTTTCCCGTGAAAATTTACCTATTAATCTTGACTGTATAGGGAGAAACTACACTTTTGGTCATAACTTTTTCCGATATGGATGTGAAATTTGTTAAATTTAAGACTGGGGAAGTGAAACCGCAGTCCATGATATCAAAATAGATGGATTGGACACCATGTTGTCTTGGGTGCAGAATTCAACATACTCCGTGGTTTGATATAGCCTACATTGCACGATGTTCTTAAGCTTATACTAAATTTAGATAAAATAAAAAGTTCTGTTCAAAAACTGTCACCCAATACAATCATACCTGTATTGTGAAGCCCAGAAATAGAACACACTGTACAATTCTTTGTACAACAGTATATTTTATCCTTTGAATCAGAGGAACTCATTCCTTGACTGTATAGCAATTTGGCTCCAAGCCGATATGGCAGTTATTCTAATTAGTCATGTGACATGGATTGGCGCCAGCTGAAAGCGGGTACTATTCCGATACTATATAGTATCAGATACTAGTATCGGGATAGTATCGGAATAGTACCACTATACCGATACTAGTATCCAACTAGTATCTGCTAGCAGATACTTTCGGATAGCTCCAGAATACCTACCGGATACTATCCCGTATAGTAGCCGGAACTATACCGATACCTTTTCTTTTTGCTATGGGATTTCAATGTTTGAGTAAATTTTTTACTGACCTTGGGGTGCACCCATTTTGAAAGTTGTGGTGCAATTTCACGTGATGCAGCGCGATTTGAAGTGTAGTCTCAGAACAATCAAAATAATTTACAATTTTGTAGGACACTTACGTTCAACATGTGCCTAAATATTTTGCACAGAGTTATGAGTTACCCAATATCAGACAAACCCTCTCGACCCAGGGTCTGAGCAGGGTTTATAATTAATTATTGCACAGTCCCTTAGTTGAATAAATGTAGGCCTTCAAGGTATCCAAATGCTTAGTCTTACCAGACTTGCACCTGCATTGCTGAAAAGTCACCCAATTCTTTTCTTAACCATCTGTTCCTATGGGACAGGAAATTGTCAAAGGTCTCAGGGAAAATCTTCAAAAGTCACCCATTTGGCAACCCTGATTAATTTGTTCTTCAACACAAAAGCAGCAAACACTTGAACTAATTCAATAAACAAACACTGACTGTTGACAATATGTTCTCCATAAAATTAAATTAATTTGACCCTCTTAAGGTTATACGAGGTATTGTTGGTCGAAGCAGCCAAAAGGTCTCGATTTTCATTATCTGAATCAATATATTATTGAAAAATAACACTTTGGTGTTTTGCAAAAGTTCATTCTACAAATCATATACTTTGAAAACCTGCTTAATTTATTGTTGTTAATGAGTTATGTACGTTTTACAAAAGTGTTGTTGTTTCAGCCCTGTTTACAACATAACTCAAGAACCACAGGACCTACAAAAGTATATCTGTAATATTTGAATTCTTCTACACGCTCGCTATGAATTGAGCAATGCAATTTTTGCTAAAGCTCACTACCATTCGCAAGATGCTGTGAACTACCTTTTTTGTTGCTGCTTCGACCAACAATACATAGTATACCCTTAAGGCGTGGGGTATGAGCGACTTTGAAGTACAGGTATCTGGAGAAGGGAAGCAACGACAGGTAGTGACCTAGCCGCCGAGTGTTAATATATATTTATTTAGGAAGGTTCGTGTTTGTTTTAAATTTTGGGGCGTTTTTCCAAAATTTGATATTTTTGGTGATATTTCAAACAAGCGACATGCCAAAGAGAAATCTTTTTGCACATACTTTGTTATTGCTTATACAACTCTTTTCTGCATATACCTACGTTACTATTCGTTATGGTGATTTAGTAATATTATAAATTTTGTGACTGCATGTTGGAGTTTTCGATGCGATTTTAGGCTTACCGTGATTTAACGTTGATATCTGGTCTTGCTCCTTTTATAATTTCACTTTGATCGTCGGCTTTTGTAAATAACAGAATGTAGATTGGCTCTGAATATAAAGTCTCGTAGTCCTCTTGGTGGGTTTTTCATGATATATTTAGTTTGTATTTGCATGTAACAACCCAAAACCGACCTCTGATTTCAGGGTTGAAGGCTGTTTTCGGAATTTCCGTGGACTCAAACAAGTGCACGAGTGGCGACTATGGTTTTATACTTCCCGCATTGATGATTGCGTCTACGCTTTTTGTTTTTTGTTTTTGGTTGATTTGTATGGCGCTTTCAACTACCGAGGTTATTTGCGCCAGTACTCACTCCTTTGTCAAGTTGCACCTGTATAACTCCATTCAGTCACAATACGTAATTATCTGCTTCACAGCATCTTAGTTATTTCTATCTTCTTTATGCCTCGCTCGGTGTATTTCTTCTGCTGTATATGCTCGTACACTAAAATCCAGATTGTTCCTCTGTCTGTGTGGTAAAAACCAAACGGTGTCTCTTCAGAGCCACACCAGGCTGAGTCAGCCGAGGAAGGGCTAAAACGTGGTCAAATTACTTTGCATGATCCTACGCTAGCTTGACTTCCTCGCATCCAAGCCTGTTCCCCAGAGCCCAAGTTAGCGTTATCCATCCGACACCACGTGGAGGTTTGGGTTGAGTTGCCCGCGAGCAATTACTTTGCCAGCTCTACGGACCTTGCCGGACTTGCGTCTACGCCTAACGATATACTTCTTTTATGGTGACTGTAGCTGGATATACACTGGTATACAAAGAATTGGTTACATGTCAATGACCATTAACTTCAGGGATAGACCCTTAGATTAATTATGCGCCTTTCTACCATGCAGTATCTTTACCCGCAGACTTGTGCCCGTGTCATGTGCCAATATTGCGTAACGTTAAAGGTTAATACATTTCTTTGACTTCGAAGAAACTGTGTGATTCTATGGCCTAGCGGTCTGAGACAGGTGGTTTCTAAGTTGCTGTTCTGGGCGTCGCTTGTTCGAAACCGTGCGTCTGTCACTTTTCTTATGCTGCTTTATTTTTCCAACGTTAGGGCCTAGAAAAACTAATTTATAATTTCTTTTTGTATTATTTATTTATTTATTTATTTATATATTTATTTATTTATTTGTTTATTTGTTTATTTATTTATTTATTTATTTATTTATTTATTTATTTATTTATTTATTTATTTATTTATTTATTTATTTATTTATTTAATGACGTTTTGGGGCTCGAGAGAACGGACACATTTATTTATTTATTTATTTATTTTTCGATTGATTATTTGATGAGTGAGTGAGCAGATTTATCGATTGCTACTTTAGTTGTGGGATTTCTATTTGATTTTGAATGACATCGGGTCCTTTCATCTTTTCTGTTTCGGTTTCGGTTTCCGGTTTCGGTTTCGGATCTCATTGTTATTTTGAAGTGTTAGCATGGTACGTGTGAACAATCCTTTTATTCCAGTCTTTTGTTGACTACAGAAAAGTTGAACGAAGATAACTTCTGTTTCGGTTTCGGGAGTTATGTTAATTTCTGACATGAAAAACGTGAGATGAGAGGGTTGCATTACGTTTGGGTTTTGGAAAGAACCTTCTGTTAAATCATGCATGACTCAATTACAAATCTCTAAATCCCTTTCTTCTTATCTATTGATATTTTGAATAGTGTTTATCTTTCCCTAATAGATTATGATACTAAATGAGCAATCAGCTTGGACAGTTCGCACTAGGCCCTACATCTCCTACAAATCCTCAAATCCCGAAGCTCAACTCCTTACATATGGGTCCTTACTTTCCTGACAATCCTTAGATATGGGTACCTATTTTCGGTAAAATCGTGACCCTTAAAAATGGTTATGGGTTTGGAAGCTCGGGCCGCACATCTCCGTCGAAAAATAATCCAAGTACCCCCCCCCCCAGTTAATCCTAAGCCTATTAAAGTGTTTTAAGGCCAAAATCGCACCCTTCTCACCCCAATTTTACCCTTCCTCAGGACTCATAATTATTGCCTGATAATCTCCAAAATCTCACCAATTCTTCAAACTCAGTAATTTATTATAGATGCCGAGACACACACCAAAACCCATCCATATACAACCCTCCTCCAAACCAAAATAAAAGGAAGTTTAATTCACAAAATGAATGCTAAAACCGGATGTTAAAAACGATAGTTACTGTTACCGGGGGCGCCATGATCTTCCAGTTGTTTACAACAAGATTTTGTCACTTGACCAAAACCAATCAATATCTGGTAGTCAAGAGGCAAGTCAAGTGGAATAATCTCTTCAGTGGCTAAAGAAGACCTGTAGATGCAGGTCGCAAGCTACCACAGCTCTGCAAATAGTAAGTCTTGTGACTGTTGTTTTAAATCAACTACTGTACGATAGTTACTGTGTTTAAAAATATGGATAAAATCAGTCAGTTACACTTGTTTTACGGATTTTGTACTTCTTCTGTATCTAGTTCTTTTATATATTCTCACTGTCAAAAATTAGGAATTAAAACAAATCAACATTGTGACACCACAGATATTGGAACACACTTTCCCTCTGTCAAAAATTATGAATTCAAAACATTCCGGAATTGAGAAAATATTGTCACTGTTAATATTTAGGAATTTTGAAATTTGAAACACTGTAATAAAAAAGAAATAAGTTAATTATTATTTATAACTTAACTTATTAAACAAATAATAAATAAATAAATGCCGCTTCAAAGTTGTTATTATTACTTTATTTTTTTTTGAAATTATAACTTGGAAAAAAAAAAAGATATCAAAGAAGCTGATATAATATACAAGATCATTTACAGAGGGTGCATTACTGCATACCTACCAGAGGAATAAAAAAAGCCTACTCCTCTTTTCAGGCATTATTTTTTATTTTTCATTATTATTATACTCGGCCTAATATGTATTTATATAAAACAAAGAAATTAAAAAATGAATAAGAATTGCAAACATGTTGGAATTTTGAAAATAAAAACTGTACAATTCTTGAAATAACTTCTACAACAAAGTAGGAACGTACTAGACATTTCTGTCAGCTTCTGCGAGATTTTGCCCCTAAATTGTGCTTCAGGAGCAGCTGCTCCAAGAATAATCTGGAATAATATTCTAAGTCTAACATGCTCCAGGATCATGTTTTGAATGCACAATGCTCAAAGAGCATGTCCAACATGCTCCAGGAGCATGTTTTGAATGCACAATGCTCCAGGAGCATATAACAAATATGCTCCTGGAGCATAGTGTGCATTCAAAACATGCTCCTGGAGCATGTTGGACTTAGAATGCTCCTGGAGCAGCTGCTCATGGAGCATAACTTCGGGCTAAAATCTCACAGAAGCCTTCTGTCACAACCACCAGCTGGCTGTGGCTGGGAAGTAAGATATTATTATTATGCATGTGTGAGGGATTTTAATACACTTTACGCTATGGGTGATATCGATAAACAGATTTAAAGGGACATTCTACATGGTCACTAAAGCATCAGAAGCATTGAGGTCTTTGTAAATATCCCTTTTGGATGTTTTGGGCAATTCATGGTCAGTTGTCTGAGGGAGTACTTTCCGGTGGGCATCGTTCGTTATGATAATTTTCCAATTTTACAATATTTGGTGGGGGAAGGAAATTTTCTTGGGGTTGGTTTTAGGGTACTGAAATTTTCTTTGTGGTGTTGAGTTAGCAACCAAATCACAAAGACTTGAAAGCTTTGTGAAACTAATTACGTTAATGTTTTCAACATACGTTCAAAATAATTTCAAACAAAGAGGATGAAATCGTTTCTTAT
The DNA here is from genome assembly GCF_039555335.1 of Amphiura filiformis. Taxonomy (NCBI): domain Eukaryota; kingdom Metazoa; phylum Echinodermata; class Ophiuroidea; order Amphilepidida; family Amphiuridae; genus Amphiura; species Amphiura filiformis. Next base: position 38,255,278 of record NC_092628.1, read on the forward strand.
TTTATTATTTTTCATTCATGCTTTTATTCAAGTTCATTCATTTGTCAATATTAAAATATTATTACATTAACAACATACCGTATAAAAAGCAATTTCTTGAATGAGCTGGCCTAAATTTCAGTTTAAAAATTATCATACATTCCCACACCCACCCCTCCTCCATACCCCTTCTCACAGGGCACGGTGTAGGTGGTAGTCAAAGTTCACTTTCATACCACTGTTTAAATTTGTTCAGGGCGGCATGTGGTTTAGAAGCCCCACCCCACCCTTCTGCTACCCCTAGTTGCTTACTGCCAGGACAAGTGTGTATATTGAACGGAACTAACCCGATTATGCAACAGAATACCACTTGAATAAGGAAATAACACGAACCCGAAGTGATCAAAATAGTGCTACTTTTTGACAAACGGTCGCAATTCCGGAATTGCGTCAGTTCCTAAAATTTGACGCACCAACACTCTTTTTTCTAACCAATATTCTGATTACCTGTTATATATAAAATGTATGTCGTGTCTTTATATCTCAATAACTTAACAATTATATTCTCATCACAGAATAGAGCTTCTTCCTAATTTCAGAATAATAAAACTTTCCAACCGCATGTTAAAACACGTCTGATATTTTATAGCAATCCACTACACATACATTATAAATAAACAAACACACACATATATCTATGGCATAGTTCGCCCTCTCTTTTCTTAGCAATTACAAAATGTGGTGTCTCCCTCTTAGTGTGTCTCGTCTCAAGTTGAGAGCAGTTACCAAGCATTTCCAAAACCGTATTAACCGGGTTTTTTAGAATGACGTCATAAATCCATGCAGAACAATGCCAGTTTAGTCAACCATGCAGTCGCTGACACGGCTGTATTTGCCGACCAGAGCTACTCTTCTAGTCACAAAACAAACAAACTCTTACAAAATATTTGAGAGGAGCCCTTAAGCAAGCAAAATGTTGGAAATTTATTGCCGAAATAAAATTGCTATTTCAATGGTAAAAATCTTAACTTGAAGATTTAAGTTTTCTTAACTTGAAGATTTAAGTTTCAAGCTCTGCATGTTAAGAAAAAAGTACCGACAGAATTTCAAAATCGGTCGAATGGGAAGCATAAACATTAGCCCTTTTCCAAAAGTATTCATTCAAATTTGTGTTCTAGTGAATACATTTTACTCAGACTCTTTGAAGCTTTACCATTCAAGTGTATGGACCATTGCGATATTCCAGAAATGAAAGGAACTCTCCCTGAGAAGACATGTGATTCAAATTTCACCTATTTTTGCTCTGGGAATTCCCCCCCCAACAAAAAAGATGGTCATTTTGGAACAGTTTGTCTGTCTTCTTTATTGATTTTTAGATCATTATTATTTTTTGATCATTATTTGGGAATTCCCAAAATTGATGGTAAAAATTTACACGTCTTCTTTATTTTTTCTGGCAGCGGGACTTCTAAAAAAGGGCAGCATTATGACACCTTAAAGAAAACATAGGAATTCCCAAGAACAAATATCCCTTTTTAATGCATGGGAATTCCTGAAAATTTTGGCGAACATTTCCCTGTGTTCTTTTAGGACACTGTGAATTCCTAAGCATTTTTTTTTTCAAAACGGGAATTCCTAAATTTTGGCCTTTGAATTCCCACAAATTTATGATAAAAATTTACATGTCTTCTTTATGGGGGAGGTATTAATTTCTGGTATAGCCTGTGTGACCAATGCCTGAGAACGAAAAGGAAATTTAGAAAAATATACCAAAACAATTATTTTGGCATTAATGTTTCCCTAAATCAATTACCCTTGCTTCTATTTATTTATTTATTTCAGATGTGTTATCAGCACGCTCAGCACGAGTAGAAATACCTTCATTATGCAGCACAAAGTAAAATGAGGTAAATCTTCAATATACATACAATTATGTAACCCTCAAACACACGGAACGTCGTGAACACAATCACAGTTGAATTAAACATATTCTAAAGCGGTTCGAAAATTTAAAAAAAAATACTCACTACTCATCCTAGTAATAACACTATAACCCTAAACTGGTGCGTCCTAACCCTTTAATTGAAAAAAAAAAAAAGGATCATTATTCATTTATTTCGGTTATCATTTACTGTCTATCACTCAGCAACCAAGCAAACACAAAACGTTTTTAACAAGTTATATTTTGGATTTGTTGTCTTGGAAATACGTTTTAACAACCTTAAATGTCGGGTTATATAAAGGTCATGAAAACGTATTAAAACGTTTTGTTTGAAAACACACTGCAAACATATTTTTCAAATGTTTTAAAAATATGATATTGTAATATATTGTTTGCAAACAATTTTTTGTCAAATATTTTGTCAACACTTTTATAACATTATATTTTAGAATATTTGCCTTATTAATTAACAAACGTTGTTGAATGTTATGAAAACGTTTTATACCATTTATATAACCAGACAATTAGACATTATTTGGCAACCTTTTCTAACCTTTTGCGAATAATGCTTTGTGTTTGCTGGGTAAATGATCAGTTTACCCAAGGAGGCTAGACCCAAAGAGTAACGACTCAATTAAAATTACCGCATGTATTTAAACGCTATGGTATCCGCCATATTCGTGGCTGTGATGGCAAATGGTGTAGGCCTATATCTGGGCAGAAGTCCGGAATCAAACGAAATTTGCGTCTCTAAGCTTGAGCGTTAGAAATATGGCGGATCGGAGTCAGTACTCTTTGGTTCTACCTCGTTGGCTTAACCACACATTTCATCATTGATATGATACTTGTGACGTAATACCAGAGCAATTGCGACTATCAAAATAGTTCCACTTAGACCAAAATGTATACAACGATTCAGGTGGATCAAAACTATATACAGTAAATACATTAGAGAATAAACAGAAGGATTCGTATTCCAAAGTTGCATTTGGGTGATCTAAGAACATATAACGTTGCGTGAAGCGTTGATTGGAAATTGGGTTTATTCCAATGGTCTTCATGAGCATTCCAACGTACACATCTTCAATAGGGATATAAGGTATGTGTATTGATACAGATAATAACGGTCTAATGAGAAATCTCGAGAGCAAATAGCTGGGACCATTTAGATACGGAGGATACGTCGGAAACGGGTACAGCGTTTCTGGGACGTACCATTTTTTAGTCAAATCGTCCGAAGTATCTCTAACCGGTATCTTGTCCTGAAATAACTTGCCTTCAAAGAAGAAGTTTTCATTCCGCGAAGTCTTTAAATATTCTACAATATTGCGTAAGTTCGGCACAGTATCACTGTCTATTTTTAGCACATATTTACTCTCCTGGCAAAACGAATCGACCCACGTGAATCCCGTTATTGTCTTTAAAGTTAGATTTTGATATCTGTCGACAAAATCCTTCCAGCAAATATCACGGAACAGTTCGTTTTCTTTAGCCACTATTTTGTCATTTGAATCATCAATACTGTTTCCTAGTAGAAATATTGTTTCAACTCGTTTTCCTGCTACATACGTAACATTGGCCCATGTTTTACGAATAGAGATTCGTCGTCTTATTTCATTTGGTGCTGATAATATCAAAAGTAGAAGAAATACGTCGTCTTTGAGATTTCTTCTTTTACACAAATCGGCATTCGACTTAATATACTTAAATGAATTGTCGTTTGTCACAGATTCATTGATGAAAATGTTGTTGTGAACAAACCTTTCGTTATATGCTACTTTCCTTTGCGTTTCAGCAAGTCTCTCAAAATCAGGACTTCGTTTTGGTATAACTTTGCCCGATAACAGTTTCGTTTCGTTTGCATCAGGTACAGCAGGTACCGCAGGTACAGGTGGTGGTTTCTTTTCCATATTGTCATTCTGTATCATTCTTGGAGCAATAACTTTATCTCCACGAACATCATATCCTACGTCCCGTTGCGTACCTTTATCAGCGTCCACAAAGTTTGAATCACGAACACCTTTTAACTCAAGCATTTTCGGTTCATCACCAGGATCAGAAAGTGCTTCATTACGTCTATATTCCCGTTTATTCTTGAAATTGAACTCATTCTTCTCAACATACTCAATGACGTTAGATGATATTAATGTTCTCTCCTCCTCCTTGGTGAGTAACGCCGGATTATCACAACTGTAGCCACACATTAATTTAGTTAAAGACTCGGCGTATAGAACAAAAAGTACAGTCCAAATCAATCCACAATATGCAGATATCCCAAAGAAGATAAGACGAACTTTAGCAGCCATTTTGTTTTCTGTTCAACTTTGCTTAGCTTCGTCTGTTATGTGAACTAGCTTTGTGGAATATGGTACACAATGCTTAATACTGTGGCAAAATTTGAAGAACTACTCGATGTGGCGCTGGTTAAAATATTGTTTCTTCAATGTGGTAAAACAAACATCATGAAGTACATCTTCGTGAAATCAACATAAATGATTTTTCATGGTAAAATATTATAGCAACAATACTATTAATTGTATTATACTACTCGCCTCGTATGTACCTCACAACATACCCATGAGCAACAGCAAACAATTCACTTTCTCTTAGCATGCAATCAGCGGGTCTGTTTGCTTTTTGCTATACTCCGCATTTCGTGTTTCTTTGTTTGCTGTAACTTAGATTCTGTTTGCTTTAATTTACTGGGTTGTACTTTGTTTAACTTTTCACATTCATAAGCATTATTTTATCGACCAAGTCTTTACGTAGGTTTTAGGAAGTATAGGACCCTTATCTTGTGAGTGCAAATTTTGCTCTTTGTTGGCAGGGCCGAGAGAGATGAAGGTTAAGAGTTAGCTGAAGGCTCAGATCTTGGAGTGCTCCCCAGCCAATACATGTTTTTAAAACGTTTTAAACATGTTATATTTTGGGTTTGGGTTTAGATAAAAACGTTTTACTCACATTAAATGTCGAGTTATACAAAGGTAATGGAAACGTTTTAAAACATTTTGCATGAAAACAAACTACAACAATATTTTAAAAATATTTTTTAAATGTTATTGTAAACTATTTTTGCAAACATTTTATGCTAAATAACATTATATCATTAACAAAATAAGTTTTAAAATATTTTTTTTTAATTTAACAAAATAACTTTATGTTAGAATATTTCCAGTAGGTTATCAACAGATGTTTTTGAATGTTATGAACACGTTTTATACCATTTATATGTCCTTTTGAAACCCCACATTAAACGTTTTCTGGCAACCTTTTCTAACCTTTTGCGAATGGTGTCGAAAACGTTTTGTGTTTGATATGTTTGACGGGGCATTAGCATGATTTGAACTTGATAGTTATACATGATTTGAACATAGTTATGTTCCATATTTCGGGCAATGGTCGAGTCCATGCAATGTCCATTAAACTTATTTAAACCATAATGGATTAAACCGTTTAAACTGTTACGGAATAAAACTATTAACTCGTGCTACTGTTTAAGGGTAAAACTATTGTGGTTTAAAGCTTATCCGTTTTGAGTTGAAGGGTTAAACAACTATTGCTTAACCCTTTAAACAGTGGCCAAGGTTTAAGCTTTTAAACTTATATTAGAAGGAAGCCATGTAAGCAACGCACAATTAAGACAATTTAAGATTGTTTAAAGATTCTATATTCAGCGAATTAATAGAGTATACTTGTCAAAAAGCTCGTCCCACAGGTAAAAGCATTAAGTTAACTTAGGAAGGGCTTTGAGACAAACGGGTTTTTTTTAATACGGTTTATTACTAGTACGGTTTATTTTTCGCGTGTGGTAAAAACACGGCCAACTCATCATGCTCATGCAGAAAAATCGCACAAATAAGCAACGCACAATAAATATTAAGAAAATTTAAGATTGTTTAAAGATTCTTTATTCAGCGAATTAATAGAGTATACTTGTCAAAAAGCTCGTCCCACAGGTAAAAGCATTAAGTTAACTTACGGAAGGGCTTTGAGACAAACGGTTTTAAAAAAAATATATTAATATGGCCTAATACGGTTTATTTTTCGCGTGTGGTAAAAACACGGCCAACTCATCATGCTCATGCAGAAAAATCGCACACATGGGCCGTGCAAAGTATTTCTGTTACGTGTAATTGTTAGAAGTCACACATGAGTGAAATGGATAACCTCTATTTCGGGTGTTTGTTTTTTTTGCTGACAAAAGAGAAAATGTGGACTTTCTCTTTTAAATTGTGTCAATATTTATATTTTAACCAAACACCTGAAATTGACCCTTCATGTCCATTTTGGTAACAGATTAACATTTTTAAGGCAGTTTTAAAATCTGGACACATCCTTTTATCATTTTCCTTGGGGAAAAGGGGAAGTTTTGATTTAACAAAGGTTCTTTTATAGGTTATGGTACACTAATTGCATCAATGAGCTATCACATGGCCGGTTAGCTCAGTTGGTTAGAGCGTCGTGCTAATAACGCGAATGTCGTGGGTTCGATCCCCATACTGGCCAGATGGTAAATTAAAATTTTGTGTATTTTTATTTTCATTTTATCTTGTCTTTTTCTGTTTGTTTATATGTGACGTGTCATGTCAAAAGGAGACACTTTTGGGCGGGTTATCAATTTGGAGGTTCTTACATATCTTAAATATAGAGACATTTTGCTCCACAACGCTGTTTTCCCCAATGAAATTGGACATTCCTAAGCGATGATATGAGTTTGCAAGTTACAGTGTTATAAAATTGAAAATTGAGATATTGGCCTTTAACTCTCTTCACGCGGGTGTCGACTGCAGACGACAAGTTAAAAAAAATTCAAAAATTCAAAAATGTCAGAAATGTAAATTTTCATGATCATATTTGGAATCAGCATGAAAAATGCATTAAAATGAGTACAAACAAGCCTAGTATTGATTCAATAGTTCTTAAGATAGTTCTTGATATTTTGAAAAATATTTCAAAACTTGAACTTTTTCCATTGAAGCGCATGGCTAGCATGCAGAGCATTAAAAATATTATTGACAATGTTGAGAGTAGGAATTACCTTGAAAAATGTCTCAAAAATACACGATGCCAGTTATATTCCGGTCTGAAACTCTCAGACAATATTTTAAACTTTCATAACATCACAAATTCGCAACAAACCCAAATTGTGAAAAAATCACCCGGACATATTTTTGGCTATTTCTCCATTTACGATTCTGCCCAAAAGTAATCGCCTCCCCGACGGGGAATTGAACCCCGGTCTCCCGCGTGACAGGCGGGGATACTCACCACTATACTATCGAGGATTGACGTGATGAAACTTTCCTACAAAACTAGTGATATAACTAGTATTGTAATAGACAAGTTAATCTTTTTTGCTTCTTTGATTTTTGTTTTATTTTCTCTTTTGTTGACAAAAGAGAAAATACTGACTTTCTGTTTAAATTGTGTGAATATTTTAGGGGCTGTGCAATAATAATTATGAACCCTGGGGGAGTGTAAAATTGGGGAGGCATGACATTTTTGGCGAGCTGAAAGGGGGGGAGCAAGCAATTTTTTTGACCAAGTCTTTACGTAGGTTTTAGGAAATATAGGACCCCTATCTTGTGAGTGCAAATTTTGCTCTTTGTTGGCAGGGGACAGATGAAGGTTAAGAGTTCTTGGAGTGCTCCCCCGCAAACACATATAGTGTTTTAAAACGTTTTAAACATGTTATATTTTGGGTTTGGGTTTAGATAAAAAAGTTTTATTAAAATTAAATGTCGAGTTATACAAAGGCAATGGAAACGTTTTAAAACGTTTTGCATGAAAACAAACTACAATAAAGTTTTTTAAATGTTTTTAAAATGTTATTGTAAACTATTTTTGCAAACATTTTATGCTTAAAATTTTGTTTATACTACTCGCCTCGTATGTACCTCACAACATACCCATGAGCAACAGCAAACAATTCACTTTCTCTTAGCATGCAATCAGCGGGTCTGTTTGCTTTTTGCTATACTCCGCATTTCGTGTTTCTTTGTTTGCTGTAACTTAGATTCTGTTTGCTTTAATTTACTGGGTTGTACTTTGTTTAACTTTTCACATTCATAAGCATTATTTTATCGACCAAGTCTTTACGTAGGTTTTAGGAAGTATAGGACCCTTATCTTGTGAGTGCAAATTTTGCTCTTTGTTGGCAGGGCCGAGAGAGATGAAGGTTAAGAGTTAGCTGAAGGCTCAGATCTTGGAGTGCTCCCCAGCCAATACATGTTTTTAAAACGTTTTAAACATGTTATATTTTGGGTTTGGGTTTAGATAAAAACGTTTTAATAACATTAAATGTCGAGTTATACAAAGGTAATGGAAACGTTTTAAAACATTTTGCATGAAAACAAACTACAACAATATTTTAAAAATATTTTTTAAATGTTATTGTAAACTATTTTTGCAAACATTTTATGCTAAATAACATTATATCATTAACAAAATAAGTTTTAAAATATTTTTTTAATTTAACAAAATAACTTTATGTTAGAATATTTCCAGTAGGTTATCAACAGATGTTTTTGAATGTTATGAACACGTTTTATACCATTTATATGTCCTTTTGAAACCCCACATTAAACGTTTTCTGGCAACCTTTTCTAACCTTTTGCGAATGGTGTCGAAAACGTTTTGTGTTTGATATGTTTGCTGGGGCATTAGCATGATTTGAACTTGATAGTTATACATGATTTGAACATAGTTATGTTCCATATTTCGGGCAATGGTCGAGTCCATGCAATGTCCATTAAACTTATTTAAACCATAATGGATTAAACCGTTTAAACTGTTACGGAATAAAACTATTAACTCGTGCTACTGTTTAAGGGTAAAACTATTGTGGTTTAAAGCTTATCCGTTTTGAGTTGAAGGGTTAAACAACTATTGCTTAACCCTTTAAACAGTGGCCAAGGTTTAAGCTTTTAAACTTATATTAGAAGGAAGCCATGTAAGCAACGCACAATTAAGACAATTTAAGATTGTTTAAAGATTCTATATTCAGCGAATTAATAGAGTATACTTGTCAAAAGCTCGTCCCACAGGTAAAAGCATTAAGTTAACTTAGGAAGGGCTTTGAGACAAACGGGTTTTTTTTAATACGGTTTATTACTAGTACGGTTTATTTTTCGCGTGTGGTAAAAACACGGCCAACTCATCATGCTCATGCAGAAAAATCGCACAAATAAGCAACGCACAATAAATATTAAGAAAATTTAAGATTGTTTAAAGATTCTTTATTCAGCGAATTAATAGAGTATACTTGTCAAAAGCTCGTCCCACAGGTAAAAGCATTAAGTTAACTTACGGAAGGGCTTTGAGACAAACGGTTTTAAAAAATATATTAATATGGCCTAATACGGTTTATTTTTCGCGTGTGGTAAAAACACGGCCAACTCATCATGCTCATGCAGAAAAATCGCACACATGGGCCGTGCAAAGTATTTCTGTTACGTGTAATTGTTAGAAGTCACACATGAGTGAAATGGATAACCTCTATTTCGGGTGTTTGTTTTTTGCTGACAAAAGAGAAAATGTGGACTTTCTCTTTTAAATTGTGTCAATATTTATATTTTAACCAAACACCTGAAATTGACCCTTCATGTCCATTTTGGTAACAGATTAACATTTTTAAGGCAGTTTTAAAATCTGGACACATCCTTTTATCATTTTCCTTGGGGAAAAGGGGAAGTTTTGATTTAACAAAGGTTCTTTTATAGGTTATGGTACACTAATTGCATCAATGAGCTATCACATGGCCGGTTAGCTCAGTTGGTTAGAGCGTCGTGCTAATAACGCGAATGTCGTGGGTTCGATCCCCATACTGGCCAGATGGTAAATTAAAATTTTGTGTATTTTTATTTTTCATTTTATCTTGTCTTTTTCTGTTTGTTTATATGTGACGTGTCATGTCAAAAGGAGACACTTTTGGGCGGGTTATCAATTTGGAGGTTCTTACATATCTTAAATATAGAGACATTTTGCTCCACAACGCTGTTTTCCCCAATGAAATTGGACATTCCTAAGCGATGATATGAGTTTGCAAGTTACAGTGTTATAAAATTGAAAATTGAGATATTGGCCTTTAACTCTCTTCACGCGGGTGTCGACTGCAGACGACAAGTTAAAAAAAATTCAAAAATTCAAAAATGTCAGAAATGTAAATTTTCATGATCATATTTGGAATCAGCATGAAAAATGCATTAAAATGAGTACAAACAAGCCTAGTATTGATTCAATAGTTCTTAAGATAGTTCTTGATATTTTGAAAAAATATTTCAAAACTTGAACTTTTTCCATTGAAGCGCATGGCTAGCATGCAGAGCATTAAAAATATTATTGACAATGTTGAGAGTAGGAATTACCTTGAAAAATGTCTCAAAAAATACACGATGCCAGTTATATTCCGGTCTGAAACTCTCAGACAATATTTTAAACTTTCATAACATCACAAATTCGCAACAAACCCAAATTGTGAAAAAATCACCCGGACATATTTTTGGCTATTTCTCCATTTACGATTCTGCCCAAAAGTAATCGCCTCCCCGACGGGGAATTGAACCCCGGTCTCCCGCGTGACAGGCGGGGATACTCACCACTATACTATCGAGGATTGACGTGATGAAACTTTCCTACAAAACTAGTGATATAACTAGTATTGTAATAGACAAGTTAATCTTTTTTGCTTCTTTGATTTTTGTTTTATTTTCTCTTTTGTTGACAAAAGAGAAAATACTGACTTTCTGTTTAAATTGTGTGAATATTTTAGGGGCTGTGCAATAATAATTATGAACCCTGGGGGAGTGTAAAATTGGGGAGGCATGACATTTTTGGCGAGCTGAAAGGGGGGGAGCAAGCAATTTTTTTGACCAAGTCTTTACGTAGGTTTTAGGAAATATAGGACCCCTATCTTGTGAGTGCAAATTTTGCTCTTTGTTGGCAGGGGACAGATGAAGGTTAAGAGTTCTTGGAGTGCTCCCCCGCAAACACATATATGTTTTTAAAACGTTTTAAACATGTTATATTTTGGGTTTGGGTTTAGATAAAAAAGTTTTATTAAAATTAAATGTCGAGTTATACAAAGGCAATGGAAACGTTTTAAAACGTTTTGCATGAAAACAAACTACAATAAAGTTTTTTAAATGTTTTTAAAATGTTATTGTAAACTATTTTTGCAAACATTTTATGCTTAAAATTTTGTTTAACAAAATAACATTTTAACATTGACAAAATAATGTTTAAAAAAACCTTTAAAAATCTAAGTGTAAATTTTTTTTTTTAATTTAACAAAATAACTTTATGTTAGAATATTTCCAGTAGGTTATCAACAGATGTTTTTGAATGTTATGAAAACGTTTTATACCATTTATATGTCCTTATTATAACCCGACATTTAAACGTTTTCTGGCAACCTTTTCTAACCTTTTGCGAATGGTGTCGAAAACGTTTTGTGTTTGCTATGTTTGCTGGGGCATTAGCATGATTTGAACTATAGTTATACATAAATATTATGTTCCATATTTCGGGCAATGGTCGAGTCCATGCAATGTCCATTAAACTTATTTAAACCATAATGGATTAAACCGTTTAAACTGTTACGGAATAAAACTATTAACTCGTGCTACTGTTTAAGGGTAAAACTATTGTGGTTTAAAGCTTATCCGTTTTGAGTTGAAGGGTTAAACAACTATTGCTTAACCCTTTAAACAGTGGCCAAGGTTTAAGCTTTTAAACTTATATTAGAAGGGAACCATGTAAGCAACGCACAATTAAGAAAATTTAAGATTCTTTAAAGATTCTTTATTCAGCGAATTAATAGAGTGTATACTTGTCAAAAAGCTCGTCCCACGGGTAAAATCATTAAGTTAACTTAGGAAGGGCTTTGAGACAAACGGTTTTTTTTTTAATATTAATATGGCCTAGTACGGTTTATTTTTCGCGTGGTAAAAACACGGCCAACTCATCATGCTCATGCAGAAAAATCGCACACATGGGCCGTGCAAAGTATTTCTGTTACGTGTAATTACAATTACAGGTCTTTTGGTTTTGGAGTTACAAACATGATTAAGGCCAAAACCGTTATATTTGAAGCTATTTTAAAACAGGCAAAAATAAATGCTACTACATCCGGTGCACAGTGAACGTCGTGCTCCACATTTTCTGCCGAAAATTGTTGTTTTCTTTGAAACCTGATCATTATTTTGCGGCATCTTTGTTACTTGGTCATCGTTGTAACTTTCAAGATTGTACTGGATCTGTTTTTGACTCAAATCTGAGTGGAATTTAAGGATTTTTCGTGCCTTGTTTTTGTTGAGTGGACCACACACTGAAGGTGAGTCTGTTCCAAGATGGCGACCTCCATCATCAGCCAGTGACATCGCCGATGGAGAGATGTAAACAAGACTCTCTGAATCCCTCATTTGGTTTTATGGCAAATATTAGTGATCCAGAATGCTATTTATATAGATGTTGTCTGCTATCATAGATTGTGAATGCAAGATAAGAATATTTTCTTCATAAACAAACATTGTTATGACAGTAAATTATTTTCAAAATGGCGACCGCTGCAGCTGTGTGGCGCGAAATCCAGTCTCAGTTGTAAACAAACCCCACCCACATTGGATTTAGAACAATATGCCAATTGTAGTGCGTGGAACCTTGTTATGATATTGTGTCTCAGTCCAAATACAGCCTACTACAGATCGCCATGTTTTACTTGTGGCTTAAGCTTACCAGACTTATAGCATTTGTTGCTATTTTCTTGCTCAAACATTCAAGTTGTGAGTTGCAAGTCAGAGATGGGACCATGAGCATAGATTATGTAAGGGATCAAATCAAAACTCGACCGCCGGTTGCCCGCCGGTTCCGGGCGGTTCCGTCCGGTTGGCAGAGGTCATTTGTATATGAATATTCAAGAATGCATGAGTAGCAACCGCCGGTTGGTTTAAGCACATAACCGGAGAGATTAACAAAATGTCGATATGTTTATTTCGCGATCACAATGCTCGAATAAATAAATTAAAAATTTAAAAAATAGCGCATACTTGAATTTCACGGTCACAATAGCCCATACTTGAAAATATTACACGATGATCGATTTTTCTTAGTCTTGTGTCTATTGGCTTGTCACCAAAGCAAATTAATTTTGGAAATGATTTCTTGTTTATGGTTAAAATTGCTTGAATATATCACCATTGTTTAGATCAGTTAATTTCAGTACAGAACAGTGTTTCAATGATTTCTATAGGTTAAGTAATTTTGTGAATTTATTATTTTATGAATCACATAGGCCTGTATTGGTGATGGACATATTTATATACGTCATTAGTTCAAATCTGCCTTCAGAAGGCTCTCATTTTTGATATTCGTGTTCAAGTTTGAGATTTAAGAAAAGGAATTTTCAAGGGGACTTCTCGCAGATCTACTCATAGAATGACATTACCGAGATAGAAGCGTCGGCGTCAATAAAATTACGATTCCATCTATTTCGGCAACAACAATTTTATGATCCCACCACCGACGCACCCCTAAACAGGCTAAAATGTATTGAATCTATTTGAAGAAAACAAACACTACCTGTGGTCATCTTATGACTCCCTACATTTTGGTCATCAAAGTTTTTATGACCCCCCCCCCCCCATTTTTCTTTGCAAACATTTATGACCCCTCTCCTCCCGGTATACTTGGGACACCTACCCTCCCCTCCGAAAAATGATAGCCCAAAATGGGGTTGACTTTGGGTCTAAAACCGAAAGAAAGATTTTGTCATTACATTTCTGACGACTGAGTATGGGAGGGAATGACTTGTCACCCTGCCCCTGGCTAATCTCCATTGGTGTTGATGAAGGGCTCGGTGCTGAGAGGTTATGGGATTCGCATATATTTTGTCGATCTTGCAAAATCATTAGTTCTTCTGGCACATCACCTCAACGAGCCTGGCCAACATCATTGTAGGCCAAATATACCGGCCTAATATGGCCTATATTACGAACTTAGTTTTTTACCCCCCCCCCCCCTCTCTCTCTCTCGCCCCTTTTCCACCTCTCCCCATCCTCCCTCTCCGTCTTCCTCTCACCCTCTCGCTTCCCCTTCTTTGGTCATCTTATGACTCTCTACGCTTTCTTTCTTTCTTTCTTTGATTCATTTTTGCTTTCTTTCTTTCGATTATAAACACAGTTTATGAAAAATTTATTACCCTTGCGTTTTAAAACATGCAGAATTGCGTGATTGCGATTATCCCCTCGGAAATGAAACTTTAAAATAGGTTTTGTCTAATTTGTCACGCATTACTCGTTGACTGCCGATAAAACGCCCAATAAAGACTTAGTCACCGGACCGCGCCGGCCAGTTAAAGTACATGCCCTATCACACCACTCCACACCATACATAAATTCTCCCAGTCACATTTCCCAAATATGAAATTAAAAAAGTCAAATTTTAATTTACTTCTTTTAAAGTTTGGCAGAGGCGGGGTTCGAACTCACGGCGCAACGCTTAGTACTCTATGAGCCTAGCGCCTTAGACCACTAGGCCACTTGTCTTCTTGTTATTCAGCATCGAAGTGGTTACGTAATTCTCTTGGTTACCGGATCACGCTACTTTGGTATGCCTTCGAGTGCCATATACTTTATGTGGTGATCATTTTGATCGTGGTTCATTACTCTAGCGCGTGATCCCGTTGACATAGTAACATTACGTAACTTCGATACTGAATTCAGCTGAAACTTATTTAAAAATATTATCGCAACTTCAACATAGGCCTACCACGTGACAAGCAAAGGCAGAAAACGTATTATATTTTGGAATTTTATCTGCTTAAAACATTAATGTGTATTATAATAGAGCTAAAATTATTTATATTGTTGAATTCTCAAGCGCATAGAGACAATTAATACGAGCGTCCTATGATACATACACAATACATAAAATCGATTTTGATCTTCGGCATTACTCGGTGACCTCCGATAAAACGCCCAATAACGCCGGTCAGTTAAAAAAATGCTTAAGTACATGCCCTATTGAGATAAGCAATCCTTTTGTGATATGTCCATTCATCCATATAATAATAGCAATCAGATTTTTGGATGGATGTTTTACACAGTGATTGGAGAAGAAGCTATGTAAATACTCAAAAGTACATGTCTACAAATTGACAAGGACAACTCCTTTTGTCAAAATTGTTTTCACCTATTGCTCAGTATGTTAATTAATCCGATTAATTACGTAATTTCGCCAGCGTATGATATATCAGTACTAATATGTAGGCCCAAGGAGGTTAGATATAGAAAGAAGAGGAAATAGATTACGTATCGCATATTGGTCATTTGTGCCTATTAGAGTTTCCGCCAAGGGGAGGAAGAAAAAAAGGAAGGAGGGGGGGGGGAAGGAGAGAGAGGGAGAGGGAGACCGATGGAGTCACAGGGCTATAAATTACATAGGCGTAGATGGGGGGGGGGATAAATGCCACAATATTTTGCCAGGGGGATGGTCAATATAATCACCCCCCAATATTGACGCCTGTGTATTGGTTTGTGTCGAAATTAACCTCATATTTGGCCATTTTATAGCCACAGAATGCCATTTTTAGCGCTTTGCGCGAATTTATTCCACTTTTGTCCCATATTTCACCAGTTTAGTTTCAATAGGCCTATGCGAAAATTTTCGCGCGCATTTGTACCATAAGGTTCACTGTACTGGGTACTTTAAAAAATCCTAACCTAACCTAAAACATAACTTTAACCCTTAGATTGGAGCTCTACTAGAAGTAAAAATATAGATAGTGAACGAATTTAGTATTTCTATATCTATGTGAGAATGATACAATAGAGGCCCTGCATGAAATTATTGATTGGCTCCAAACAAAGGTTTTCAACCGGTGTCCAGGTGGTGTATGACGTGCAGGCCCTATTTATTCAGTAAATTTTCATCGTCAACCGTGTAATTGAATGGGATTATTTTGAAATTTTAAAACGCTTGAAATATCACAAACAAATAGGCCTATGTTGATAAATAATATAAATACAAGTTAAAACCGTTGGGGTTCGATAATGAACCCCACAAAACTAACCGAGTATATGGAAAATGCCATACGGCCGGGCGGTTTCACGAGTTGCCGGCGCGATCATGTCATCCGCCGCCTGCCGGTGTCCTTGTTATGGCGGAGTGCAGTCCATTCAATCAAATGTTGTCATCAACCTATTTGATCGTAGTGCAGGATTATGTGTGTGAGACGAACTGTCACGGTAGATTGCAATCATGCTTTAAATGTTGACTGTACCTACCAAGTTTCATGCCCATATATGAGCTTTTACTAATTTGACCTCAGATGACCCGTGGTGACCTTGGATGACCCCAAAATGACCTTCAAAAATGCTGCTTTAAATGTTGACTGTACCTACCAAGTTTCATGCCCATACGACACTTTTTAGTAATTTGACCTTAGATGACCCCTGGGAGGGGACCCCGTGGTCGGATGACTTAACGAACATAGACATCTTCTTGCCAGGACAGAACTACACCCACCCACCGAGTTTGAGCCCCGTAGGACCTAGTTTCATGCCCATATGACATTTTTTAGTCATTTGACCTCAAATGACCCCTGGGAGGGAGCCCCGGGGTCGGACGACTTAACAAACATAAACATCTTCTTGCCAGGACAGAACTACACCCACCCACCGAGTTTGAGTCCCGTACGACCTAGTTTCATGCCCATATGACAGTTTGTAGTCATTTGACCTCAAATGACCCCTGGGAGGGGCCCCTGGGTCGGATGACTTAACGAACATAAACATCTTCTTGCCAGGACAGAACGTCACCCACCCACCGAGTTTGAGTCCCGTACGACCTAGTTTCATGCCCATATGACAGTTTTTAGTCATTTGACCTCAAATGACCCCTGGGAGGGGGCCCCGGGGTCGGATGACTTAACGAACATAAACTTCTTCTTGCCAGGAGAGCTACACCCACCCACCGAGTTTGAGCCCCGTACGACCTACGACGGCCTCACATTAGCAGTCACAGACAAAACCTAAATCTACAGAATATATCCATTACTCGTCGATACTCGAAAGAGCTCAAAATAAATAACTTAGAAAATTTTCTTGATGTCCTTTAACATGTTTTCATAGTTAATCATCGTTAGCCATGGATATCTATCATGAGAACTGACCGGTGACTAAGTCCGATTTATTGGGACATTTATCGGCAGTCAACGAGTAATGATGTAAAATAATTAGAAATAAATAGACCAAGTCTCTGCTTATATTTCATCAAAACAAAATGCTTAAAGTAGCTACATTGATTGAGAAGAACTCCGAGAAGGAAAATCGATTATTTCTATTCCCGTTCCTATTGTACACAATTTGAAAAGAAACCACTTGAAATCACTCCACTTATTCACTCGATGATACCAACCGGCCATATGAACCAGGGTGTGACGACTGACCTCATTACTGTGTATAATTTAGAACCGAACGGAACCGCCCGGAACCGCCCGGAACCGGCGGGCAACCGGCGGTCGAGTTTTGATTTGACCCCTTACCAATGTACAATCCGATTGTTGAATTGGCAAAGGCATGTAAATAGCCATAGAGGATATTAAATATCATACTGCTCTGAAGATTCCAGAGGTCGGGAAGACACAGAGACAGACCCTTCGTACCCACCGTAACAGCTGGAATAAAGAAAGGAGTACACGGAATTTATATGAGTGAAACTGATATCATATCGACGGATTTGCAGGGTGTCTTTGAGATTTTATAGCATTTCCCCGGACGCAGTTCATTGAAACATAAAATAAATTTGATCTGAAATACCATTTGCAAGTTATTGGCTATATGGCTTTCAATATCAAAATTGATTTGCTCTGCACCATGCACACCCTTGGTCAGGGGTACCCGCTCTAATTTCGACCCCCGGCAACCTGACCCAAAGTTACGCCACTGTATAGGCCTACATACGTATATTCTTTTTATTAATCCAATTTCTATTTTACCTACTTGCCACCTAATACGTACCTATAGAACTACCAAAAAGAGTGATCGCCCAATAACCGGAAACAAGCACAGACGACCAACAAAATGGCGGTCCTAATCCATAAATTATGACGAGCATACCAGACGATTCTAGTATCTCTCTCATAAAATCTATCAGGTAGAGAAGACCCAACCTCCATCTGCGAAGATTAGTGTTCGTTTTAAATAAACATATCAGATCATTCTTGACTCCAACCATCATGCTTAATTTTGATTCGTCATTTCGCTTTTTGGTGCGATTTTCATTTCTGTCAACAGTTTCGATCAAACACGAAGGGAAGAAAATGTATAGCAGTGCCATACTATACGAAATGCATACCACCCATATTGGAGGCCCAAATCCAAAGTCTCTAATGATAAAGCCGACAGCCACATTACTCAATCCCATCATCTTTATACGTAGTGACTGAAGAAGTACAATACGCAGCAAGCGGTTTTCATTACTCGTGATGTCAGCGAGGTATGCGAAGGCCTGGGCGTGTAATAACCCACTGTCACCGAGTAGACCTGTCAAATTAAAAAACAAAATGAAAAATCAAATCATATCAATTCATGTTGATTGAATTCGCTTGACCCCTCTCTCGACCTGCCAACGATTAGTAAGAATTGAATTTGAATATGAATCGAGTTTAAATGCTGTGAATTGATATTGAAATTCGTTAGTAGTTAATTTCAATACATTGAATTTGAATTGAATCCAAATTATTTTACATAATAATAATTGAAATGATTTCATTGCTGTCATGTTGGCAGTTGGTCTAGCATTAATTCAAGAGAAAATACCATATTTCCATCAAAATGTAAACAATTTGATTATGTTTGGTATCAATCTGAACTGAAAGTGAGTCCTTCACCAGATTTCGAAGATTACAGCAAAATGCATCCACAAATAAAAATATACAGCGCACATATCATATCTGCCTAGATTCTTCTAAGTAGAATAAAGAACTTCATCTCTGATTTTGAAAGCCATCTTAAAAGCCATCACAAGAAGCAATGAATAGGCATTTAATGCAAAATAAAGGAAATTTCTATTGCCAACTTGGTAACATGTGCACTCATGTTCACATCATAGCACCAGTTTGCGTTCGTGGTCTTGAAATATTGAAATTAAAAACATTTCTTTAAGAAAAACCCCAATTCTAGTAGGAACAATCTTTAGCTATACCGATCAGGGCGTATTTTCCATGCCAAAGATTAGACACAAGATAAAGTGCACCCAATTTAAGTGTTATAACGCTATGGTGGAAAAATGACCTGGTATAGTTAAACATCAAAAGCATGTGACCTATAACCCACATAACTTTATTTATCAATAATAATAATAATAATAATAATAATAATAATAATAATAATAATAATAATAATAATAATAATAATAATAATAATAATAATAATAATAATAATAATAAAGTGAAAGAAGGATAAATAGATTCATCTGCGTTAGCAGTGATTACCTTGGATAGAAGTACCCACAGTGAGTACCCATATTTGGAGCATAAGGTGATACGTTAGCAGATAGGTTATGCCATTCGCGACGATGCCAAATATATTCATTCCAAAGATAATTTTACGGCCTATTACATCGCTCCAAGCACCGAGAAGTGGGGAGGCGAAAAAAAGCTGGAAGCGCTCCACACAAAGAGAATACCATTTGCCAAAAGGCGACATCCGATTGGACTTCCTGAAGACGCACGTAATATGGATTGCTTCTATTTCGACTGACACACGTACCATTAATCCCCCCGTCCGAATCACGCAATGTCACATTTTGTTCCATCGCTACTCTGTACCGTAAATACTGAGGAGTCATCGATATCATCGTTCCCCAGCCTATCGATATCAATATGAGTATGGGTTCCACTGTAAGGTATCGAGAAGCTGCCCTCTGTAGATTGGGTGATGCGTCTGGAGGAGCAGGATGGAGGTATTTAATGCTCTTTCGAGATGATTTAGTCTCAACTTCCCCATTTGTCGCCATGATTGGTCTGATATGAGAATAAAAATGACACAAGTTCAGATTTATCATGTTTATATTAAAATCTTTTTTTTACATTCCGCATAATATATTTAAATTAATGCGAAATTAGTTGGGCAATTCCGTAAATTATGAAACTAAATGGCAACAGATTAAGAAAATGGAAGTCGTTTTAAAACATGATGTGTCATTACATTAGTCATAGCGAAGTTCGCATGTTTACTGACACCCAAGTGCTGCCCCTTGCTATACTTATCCGACTGTGGCTCTCAATAATTGTGACGTGTCATGTTAAAAGGAGACACTTTTGGGCATGATCGTAAATGGAGAAATAGCCAAAAATCTGCCCGGGGAGATTTTTTCACAATTTGGGTTTTTTACGAATTTGTGATGTTATTAATGTTTAAAATATTGTCTGATAGTTTCAGACCGGAATATAACTGGCATCTTGTATTTTTTGAGACATTTTTCTAGGTAATTCCTCAGGGGTGCAGCAAGAGCATCAGGGACCAGGAGCAGTACGGGCCCTTTTAACCAGGGCGGGATTTACCTTATGGGGCCCTGGGCCAGGCCAAAATTTGGAGGCTCCGAACTCACGTGCCGAGGAAGGCACGTGCACTCAAGTCAGTGGCCAAGTTTTGGTTTACATATAATATAGAGGTGACTAACGTATTTTGTTCCGATGTTACTAGGACATTTGCTCGCAAAGCACGCGAAAAAATTAAATTTCAGACTATTTTAGCCCCAGATCAACATGAATTTTGCTATTTGAAAGCGTGCGAAGCGCGGAAAATTTGGCCCTATTTTGGCCAAAACATGCTGTTATTGGGGTTAAAAGATGCATATGGGGAATTTTGGGACCATGGACCCGGGCTCGTCTGGCCCAATCCGGCCCTGCTCTCCACTATCAGCCCTTACCTAATTTTAGCTTTTAGCCCCTGAACCCTCGGGGCCCATGGACTTCGTCCCCCTGCCCCCCCGCTTGCTACGCCCCCTCTAATTCCTACTCTCAACATTGTCAATAATATTTTTAAAAGCCGATATCTCAATTTCCAATTTTATAATACCATAACTAACGAACTCAATATCTTCGCTTAGGAATGTCCGATTTCATTAGGGAAAACAGCATTGTGTAGTGAAATATCTCTATATTTAAGATATGTAAAAACCTCATAATTGATAACCTGCCCAAAAGTGTCTCCTTTTGACATGACACGTCACAATTGTACTAGATGCCCTTTCCTATGAAAGATTTGGTGCCCTGACAAGCATGTAAAGAGGCGTGAAAGGGAACTACCCATTGTCCACTTAAAGATTGGTGGCCCTGAAAAGAGACGCTTATTTACGTCAATTAACTGGCATAATATTAAATAGCCTTTAAGTTAAGTTACTTACAGGTTGGAAACTCTGTGAAGATTCCGTACAGATAGATCCCCGCTGGCCTACTGAAGATTCGAAGGCTCTGAAAAAAAACTGTTAAAAGTGAAATAAGAAGTAGTCGACTACTTGTCTGTAATCAGGCAAGGATCAATCAAAGGTCAACACAAGGGTCACACATGAATTGTGGTTACCCAGTTTATATGTGGTATTATTTTATTTGGGGTCAAAGATCATTAAGGGGTCACTTCCGGTATAAAACGAAATACCTTTAAAATGCTTCTTCTTCCACAAATTACATAGGACAGTGACGCCACTTGCACACATGCATTGTTATAACTCAGTGTCTATATGGTGTACACACGTTTGGGGTCAAAGGTCAGTAAGGGTCACTTCCGGTATAAAACGATATACCTTCAAAATACCCTTCTGCAACAAAAAGCATAGCAAAGTGATGCCACGTGGACACGTGCATTGACATTAGCCAATGTCTACGGGGTTTTCATATATTTTGGGGTCAAAGGTGATTAAGGGGTCACAACACGGCTGTGTTCGTGGTCTTAGACCACAGCTAAGTCTAGTTCTTTTTGATTTTGAAACTTAGTCAAGTTACATAAAGTAGTGCAAAAATGGGCTCAAATTTGAGTGCAAAGGTGGTAAATTTATTTAGTTGTAAAATGCCTTACATCCACACAAAAAGGGGGGAAAAGCGCAGTGATTTATAGTGCGCTACGCACAGGCACAACGCCTAGACGTTGATCCACAAGCCTCAGCACACTTTACAGGTTGTCGCTGACCACTACGGCCCCACATCATTCCATAAACCATTTAACAACTATTCGGGGACTTTGCTGCTTCAAGACCCTAGACATTCCACAAATAGCCATCGCAACCAGGATCAGCTCCCCGAGTTTCGTACGGTCACAACGAGGCAATATTTGCTTAATATTCCCCCGGCAAATGAATAAACCCAATCGCTATTGTAACTTCCGTTTTTGGGGGGACACTTTGACCTCTGACATATCGTTCGTTCGTTCGTTCGTTTGGTTCGCTCTCGTAGGAGCAGGGTCATTGCTAAAAAGCTTGTCCCTCTGGTTGCAAAAGTCTGTTCAAAGAACAGGAACTGGGTAACTTTTGGTCGCTGTATAAGCCGACCCACTCTGGTTGGTCAATCTGAAGAGACTTCTCTGAAGACTTGTGTTTCAACGTAGTCGCCTGTGGCAGCCATGTAAGGCGCGTATCGGTTTTATACTAGCTCGCACTAGTCCGAGTCGTCGGGACCCTTATAGCAAACTGCCAAGCCTTGTGGATAGTAAATTATTCCCCCAGTCCGTTAACCGGTCAAGCCAGTACAACGAACCATAATGGGATAATGTTACTATGTGGTATAACTTTGGTTCGACCTTATGCTGCTGGAAAGCTCGGGATAGCTTGGGTGCTTCGACACAACAGGTAGGCTCATGTGCAGTGACACGGCGGTGTGCACATTCAAACGTCTAGCTGTCGCCGCCCTCGTCACTATCCTTAACCTTCTTAGCGCAATAGGTCTTGCCTCTATTGTACCTTCGCGTGCTCGTACCGTCACTTCCCGACCGCCACTCACGACGAGTCGGTGATTGATTCTGATTGCTCTGACATATCGGGGAAATTGCTATAATTATTATTGTAGATGTAGATGTAGATATTTATTTAGCAATATTTATTTATTATTATCATAATATTATCTTGATGATACTGCACAGGTTTATTGGATGATGCATCTGAATTTGAAGAAATTTCATCAGATGCATCATCAAATAAACCTGTACAGTATCATCAGCATACATGTGAACTTGTAATCCATGCTTGCGGGTGATGTTAGCTATTGGAGACGAGTAAATGGTAAAGAATTGAGGGTCCAGTACAGATAATGGAGGAACGCCGAAAAGGAGTGGAATGAGTGATGACAAACAACCATTGATGTTGACAGCCTGCAATCGTTCAGTCAAATAAGAACAAATCCATTCGAGCACACACCCCTCTAACACCAAAAGAGGAGAGACGCGACAAAAACACACCGTGGCCTATCAAAGGCAGCAGATTGATTAAGTAATTAAGTTTTTTTTATCCAAATTACATTAAATGTCATTCTGAAATCAATAATAATAATAATGTGGTTTCAGTTCCATGGTGTTTTCTATAAGCTGATTGGAAGTGCTCGTTTGAAGCAAGATACCGGTCGGTAATTTTTCAAGATTTCAGACTCAGGCGATGCTGCTTTTAAGAAGACAGTTTTGAAACAAGATGGGAAAACTGCTGATTCCAATGAAAGGATGGCATGATCAGAAAAGACTTTCTATTTTTTGGTTGAATTTAGGTCATTTACATATCTTGTCTTGTAGTTATGGATGTCAGAACGTTTAGTAAAATAATTATCAAAGGGACAGGACAGCTCATTTATGGAGTGGCTGTACATGTATGTACCTAATTTCAGTGTGTGCATACCCAGCAAACACAAAACGTTTTTAAAACGTTTTTAACAGGTTATATTTTGGATTTTTGGTAAAAACGTTTTAATAACATACTACAAATATATTTTTAACATGTGTTCAAAATGTTATTGTAAAACATTTTTATTTGCTACTTGCAGGTCTTCCATTTGCCTGTGTATAGAGGCAAGTTCGTCAGCCCTATATGACTCGTTGAGCTGGGTGTTGAGCTTCTCCACACTTCTTTGGCATGACAAGTTCTAACAAGTAGATATGTCTTTTTGGCCGCATCTCTATCTGATCTCAACTTGAGGGTCTTGTCTGTCACCCAGCTTGGCATTCCACAAAGGTTACATTTTCCAACAAGCAAACTAGTGATAGCCTAACCTATTTTACTAGCCCTATTCATCGTCTCTTGCATATAAAGTTTACCAGATATCTCCCGGGGTTATCTAATCATTTTACTAACCCTATTCATCGTCTCTTGCATATCACTGATATAGTCTACCCGGGCTTATCAAATCATTTTAAATCAAAATTACAGCGTCTTACCTTTCCTGGAAGGATCGAAATCGAATAAAAGTGCAGACAATAAATCTGCAATCGCCACAAGGATTTTGGTCGACAGCGCGGTGCTGTGCGAGGATCTAGTTGCTAAGATAAAGGAGAAGTTCTTCACGTTTGCCGTGACAAAGTCGTGGTATACTATGATATCATGGTAGTGGTGCTTATAATCAACGCTCTGCAGGGTCTATTGTTCTATTGTTTCCGATTAGAGCGCTGACATATTGGAAAATGTTGCCAATCAATATTCATGAGAGTGTACATTCAACGTCCAGTTTTCGAAATTGGGTGACTTGTGTTTGGTAGGTGTGAAATACATCTGACTGGGCGTTTTAATTACGTAACGAATAAAGGCATTGACATCATCGAATGGCTGCCCAGTGCTGCTATGTGTTTAGTTATTATATATGATTATATTATTAAATGTATTCATCATTCCTTTCTTTTCCCTTCTCTGTACTTATTCTTTCCTAGGCCTACACTTTATCACTCCCTCTCACCCTCCCTCTCTCATTCCCATCATTTTCCTTATATTTCTATTTATCTACTTGTCTTTATTATATCTTTTTATTTCTCCCTTCCTCCAGCCCTCTCTCATTCTCCATATCCCCTCCTCCCCTCTTTCTCCCTCCTCCCCTCCCAAGACTTCTCACAGAGATGAATCTGCCCCTCCCCAACCCCCTCCCCTCCTCTCCTTCCGAAATAAAATTAAATGGAAATTTCTTAAAACAACCTTGATAGGCCTATACTTCTCCTTACACATGTATACGAGCTTATACGTATAGCGATTACCATTATAATGTAATATAGATGTATGGACTGGACATGGCAGCCTTCATACATTCGATCAGCAAGAGCATTCAATTTATTTAAATGAAACGCCTAACGTCAGGTGGGTGGTAAAGATGATTGCATGGACAGCTAAAGCCTCCTTTATAGAATTCAGACCCACACAAGCACACATTTGGGATACATGAGTACAATGGTACCACTTTACACATGACTGCCCTTACACATGACTGTAGTGTGGTCACTTATTGATACTCGCCTGTTGTGTAGAGCGTTAATATGATGCCGGATCAGTGACCAATTTAATGGCGGAACCCCTTTGTTTGAAACAATGGTACCACTTTTATGAATAGCCTGTCGCAACTTCTAATCGGCATCAAACGAACAAAAGATTATATAACCTATTGCGACTCTATTTCTATTGAAAGCTCTTTGCTTATAATACACTGGATGTGATTGAGGTTCATTTGCATTTGCTGTTTTTGTATTTGCATAATGTTGTATAATTTAGTAGACGAAGAGCGGTAATGTTCCGTGACCAAATAATTAAGGTTCGAAAGTGATTTTGACTTGCCTGCAGTATACAGAACAACTTGGCTTGGGCTGCTCTCTTCAACATGTTCAAAGTTCACATTTTGGTAGTGGGCATTTAAGGGATCTAAAATGAGCGTTTATTGCGTTTCGACAGTATTTTTTGTAGGACATGAGAGCACCTCAGACCTATCGAATTGCATTCTGAATACGAAGCATGTCTTTCTGATATCAATAATTTTCATTTTTGAAAATCACAATATAATAAAATTTTATGACAAATTATAAAAATTGATATTTTCAAATTTTTGATATATAGCAGTCCTCGAAGTAAATTTTATAAATCTAATGATGTATTCTTAAAGTGTATGTAGCTGGGAGGAAAAGCCGACGATCAATTGAAAATTTTGACCTTTTATATTGAAGATATGGATTTTTTCCCCCAAAAGACCTATTTTTTTTTGGCGCTTTGGGAAAAAAATCCATATCTTCAATACGAAAGGTCAAAATTTTCAATTGATCGTCGGCTTTTCATCCCACCTACATACACTTTAAGTATAAATTATCAGATTTATAAAGTTTACTTCAAGTACTGTTAAATATCAAAAATATCAATTTTTAATGATTTGCCATAAAATGTGGGTATTAAATTGCGAATTTCAAAAATGAAAATTATTTGATATCAGAATGACATTCTTCGTATTCAGAATGCAATTCGATATGTCTGATGTGCTCTGATGTCCCAAAATAAATACTGTCCAAACGTTCATACCCCAGCCCTTAAGGTTAAACAGGGGGTCAAAATTGAATAATGTCTCAATATTGTTAAAAGTATGTTAAATTATTCGTCTGGCCGTAAACAAAATGCATATAATTATATTGGTTCGCCTTAATGTTTGGTAGTAAGCTAGGTGCGTATCTCGCGACCATAACGCCAATCGCGTAGAGCGTACATGCATGTAAACCCATACCCGTTCTCATCTTTTTAATATGGACATCGATATGAGAATTCCACGACTTATGTCCGTATTAAGAAGAACGCTTGGAGAACGGGTGTGGGTTCTCATACTAATGCACACATACAATGGTGGTTTGTCGGCACGCTTGCAGCGCAGTCGCGATAAAGCACTGGTGTCAATACCGAACTTGAGGTGAACCAAAGAATAGTTTGCTCTATCTGCAAAGTTTAGTTACGACGTTATGGGCAGAAATGTGTCAAACATTAACACAATTTTGGCTGTAGCCAACCTACTACAGTACAATTAAGATTGTCCAATTTTTTTCGGAGATGCAACAAACTATACATTTTTAGTTTCCTTGTGACCCGACAAATATTTGTATATACATTTCAACAGAATTGGGATAGTTTTTGACTTTTGACCCCTGTTTGACATTAATTGACCCTTACCTACAATAATTGCCAGAACTTTGAAGACCGCAGCCCAAACCAATTTTTCAGTAACTTTCAGGCAAGTCAAAAACACTTTCAAACCTTTCATAACGATCTGGTCAAAGAACATTAGGGGCTGTGCAATAATTATGAGCCCCCCGGGGGTAAAATTTCCAAACGGCTCGCCAAAAATCGCTTGCCCCCCCCTCTCGGCCTGCCAAAAATCGCTTGCCCCCCCCCTTGCGCGCATGCCAAATTTTTGGGATCCCAATTTACAAACCTTAAATGGTCTATATACCTGTTGCGAGCGCAGCGAGCAGGAAAATTTGCATATTTAAGCGTTTCCGTACTGTTTTCCTAAGCCTTTTTAGAGCGTTTTATTAAAAGGCGCCCCATGAATGTGTGCCAAAATCGCTTGCCCCCCCTCTCAGCTTGCCAAAATTGCTTGCCCCCCCAATTTTACCCTCCCCAGGGCTCATAATTATTGCACAGCCCCTTAGAACATATGACGTTTTGCAGTGAATTGGTCATACGAGAGCGGCAATTGTTGTACCCCTGAATAACATCGGCAACACCGCACCATGCAATTTGTCATGTCGTAGAAGTGACGAATATTTTAGATTATATTGACAAATGCACTTGACAATCAGTATTTTGCTGATTTGTCATATCACCTGAATTCGTCATGTTCATGAAGTAATTTGTTAATAGAAGATTTAAGGCCCATTCGGTGATTTGCTCATCCGGACGATCGTAAAAATCATCAAAATTCAGATTTTGGTACCTATGTCATTGTCATAAATAATGTTAACATAGCCTGCTAGTGGTTCAGCCGAAAGTCGTGTATTTAAGACAAAAATAAGGGATTTACATGAATCTGTAATTTAGATACTGACACAGAACATCTAATCATTTTTCTGGCTGAAACCAGTATAGAATTTAGGGCCTGCTTGGAAAGCAGTGCTTGTCACTGACGTTGTTACCCTCAATAAAGAAAGAATAAACTAAACTAACTAAACTAGAAATATATTAAGCACGGATGTTTAATTCTCACTGCACGGATTTTTATTCTCACTGCACGAACGTGCCAGGAGGAACGTTGAAATAGCTCCTGCTTTATAAAAAAGGTACAGGCTCCCAAAGATAAAATGTATTTAAAGGGCAGATTTTGGGTCCAAATTTAGACCCCCTACTCCAACTTTAAATATAAAGCAAATCTGAGGGTGTCAGGTGGATATGGAGTGACCCATAATACCTCATCAATCACCGCCATATCCCATCGATTTACTACAGAATATATTGTATGTTCAACATATAATTTAAAATTGTATTACGACACGTGAAGCAAAATCGAATTAAAGTGGCCGCTAATGGCCGCCTATTGTCTAGACCTAGGACACAGCATCCCGAATCGTCACGTGATTTCAGTCGCTTATTCCATATAGAATGCTTGCTGCAGTATTACCGTCGAGCACAGCACTTGCGAAATTTCATTAATATTTCTTATATGAAAATAAGTTGACTTGCACACATTTCTGATGCGGTCGTAATGTTGTCAAATATAATTCCCAGATTGCCAGTATTATAAATATTTGCAGTAGGTTATCAAAAAATGTTTTAAGGTTACACGAAGAAACGTATAAAAAACGTATAAAAGACGTATAAAGTTGTTCTCTAAAACCGCGTTTTCTCAGCAATCAAATATCGCAGTGAGTCAAATGTTGGTGCATGGATGTATATTTACATTATTTTTGTGTGTTTATACAAATTTTTAGAATCCGTTTGAAAATCCTTCGTTTAAATCATTTTTACGCACCATGTTCACAAGATCAAAAACACGTTCCATGCAGTTTTTTTCAAATGTTCTCTCCGTATAAAACCACGCCGAGTGATAATTTTCTCCTTTTTTGTATTGTACTACAAATCGACCAAAGAAATAATGTTGCCATGGGGAAGAACCAAATACAGTACCGATTAAATTTTATTAGCCCGTTTTTGGGAACAATTTTCGAGAATCTTGTACCACAAAACACTGTTATGTTACATTATCGATATCTGGATCGTGGAACGTTAATTTTGATTTTTTACTGCCTACATTATTTCTCAAATGTCTGTCGCTTACTTTACCATTTGAATTTCACTCCAAATTTAAGCTACTTTTGCAAAAAACGAGGTTTTTCGCCATCGATACCTCCGACATTTACAGCGGTGATGAGCTTGTTTATCATAAGAAGTAAGAGCCTGTTATGAACTATTCCATAATAGTCAGTTTGAGATCAATCAATTTCATGTGTCCCTCAGTGGCGCAATCGGTTAACGCGCCGGACCCACGTTCTACTATATAATACTATAATTTTGAGCTGGAAAACTTTGGTACGTGTTCGAGTCCCTATGAGGTCCATTCCATTTATTTTATTTTATTTTTCTCTCACTTTTTTTTTTTTTCTTGTTCGTTTCTTTCTTTCTGACTGCAGCGATTGATTGTTTTTGCCCTTTTTTTCATTATATAATTCAGGAATTTTTAGGCTATAGGCCTACTAGTCTAATAGGCGCGGCCTATGAATATATTTTTACAAATTAGATTAACAAAATATTGGTTGTTGGTTTTGTTATTGTTGTTGTAGTTATTGTTGTAGGCCTATATATTGCATAATATAAATAGGCCTACTAATAGGCCTATTATAGCCTATAGAAGCATTGATTTATTTCACGACAGATATCATCCAGGATACTTTTAAAAATTGAAAATTTAGAAAATCCAAAGGAAAATTGCCGAAAACGGCTGCCCACAATCAACCCCCCCCCCATCAGCCCATATGGTCCTATCATGGTCGCCCCCTCCCTATCATGCCCTGCAACATATAGGATGACTCACGAGCCGCGGTTTTCCGTGGCCCTAGTTCAGATTGATACACTATTGTACGCGTGAGTTCATTCTTTTCTGCATGGCTGTTTCCATTATTAACTTACGCCCCTCTGGAATCAAGCCTTGAAAATCAATTGCATTTAACCTTAATGCTATGAAAACGTTTTATACCATTTACGCGTATATACCATTTTTATAACCCGACATTTTAACGTTTTCTGACAACTTTTTTAACTTTTTGTGAATGATGTCGAAAACGTTTTGTGTTTGTTGGGAGTACAGATAATTTGGGGACACCGAAAAGTATGTTGACAGCCTGCAATCGTTCAGCCAAATAAGAATGAATCCATTCGAGTGCACCCCCTCTGACACCAAAAGAGGTGATAAGCGACAGAAGGACACCCTGGCCTATGGTGTCGAAGGCAGCAGATAGATCTACATGTAGTAGTTAAGTAGGTTTTTTATCCAAATTACATCCATAATAATGTGGTTTCAGTTGCATGGTGTTTTCTATAAGCGAAGTGCTCGTTTGAAGCAAGATGATCAGCTATCCCAGATGAAACAACTTGTTCAATTTTTTTTTTTTAAATCAACGCCAAGTTTGATACCGGTCGGTAATTTTACAAGATTTCAGACACAAGCGATGGCTGCTTTTAGGGGTGGCGCAATAATTATGTGTACCCCCGGGGTGGTGAATTCTCAAAATGGTCCACCAAAAATCGCTTGCCCCCCCCCCCTCCCTTTGGCCGTGCCAAAAATCTTTGCCCCCCTTTCGACGTGCCAAAAACCTTTGCCCCCTTTTGACGTGCCAAAAATCTTTGCACCCCTCTCTACACATGCAAGATTTTGGGGAACCCGAATTTAAAACCTTAAATTGTCTTATCATATAATGCGAGTGCAGCGAGCAGGAAATTTTGCAGGACATTTGCATATTTGAACGTGTTCCTAACGTTTTCCTACGCCTTTTTAGGCCTGAAAGTTAGCTTTTCTCTAAAATCAAAAGAAAATAACAAAACAAAGCAACTTTACAAAACATATTACCAAACAACAAGGCAAGTGTAGCGGAAAAGTGCTCGCAGAAAAGATTAATTAGAGCTAAGTTTTATTTTAATTGACTGTGGAAATGTTTAGCAGATTTTGAAGCTGTCAGATATTTATCTAAAGAATTCCGAAGAATGGCGTGATCAGAAAAGACTTTCTGATTTTTGGTTAAATTTAGGTCATTTACATATCTTGTCTTGTAGTCATGGATGTCAGAACGTTCAGTAAAATAATTATCAAATGAACAGAGCAGCTCAAGTATGGAGTGCCTGTACATGAATGTACCTATTCCAGTGTGTACATATCTCCAAATTTTGATACGTAATAATTATTAGCAAACTATGGCGCTGTGTGATCTCTATAGTCATAGTGACCGTTTGCCACCGTTCTTATATATTGCGCCCAAAAAGTATCCTTACATTTGGAAGAAAAATCCTAATTTTAAAACTAAACCATATTTTGGTAAATTTATTTTTTAAAGATGCATTACCTAATCCGGCACATTATGACACCCCATTGAATCCAATGTGACTTCAAGAAGCAAAGTTACAAGCATTTGATTAGATGAAGGACATCTGGTTTGAGAGTGGTGAATGGCTAATTTATGCGTGCCTTTATAAAAGGAACAAAAGAAAACTGAAACAAAAGAACTGACAAATAAAATGAGAGTTATGAAAAGTACATAGAAGTAAAATATGAAATTAAACTACTTTAAATAAACTTCATCGTTGCGCCTGTTGGAATCTTTTTGCGCCTGGTCACGGCCCTGCACTTCTTATATCGCCTTGATAAGAGTTCGAAGCCCTGTCGTCAACAGAGGGCAGTAAACTCGTGGTAAAGAATATCCCATATCGCGCTAATGCGCTGGGCAGTAACCGTAGAAAAAGCTCGTTTCTGGCGAAAATTGACAAGTAACTTGCACAAATTTCTAGATACAGTTACTATAAGGTCGTGCGATGTATTCAAACCATTTGTTAACAATTTCTTTTTTAGGGAGCAATAATTATTTATCATGAATATTATTGTCATGTTGATGACATCATAGTTACTCGCATTTTGTCCATTTTTAAATTTTGAAACATTTAACGCTCAAAAGTCACACAAAATCAATCACATATCTTTTTCTTTATTTCACCAGAGTGTCCTTGCCAAGATTCTAGCATCAGACCATGCGCTTTCTCAAGATACAGCCTTCATAAGTGTTAGGTCACTTCTGTACAATTCTTATAATTTGTTTCATGCATACAAATAATGATGCACGTTTTGTTGTGTTTTTGATAGGTTTTCATGTCCGATTTTAACGATAAAACATTATTTCCAAAAGAAAAACAATATGGCAAAAGATACAACAGTTTGTAACATTCTCCATGAACTTAACCATCTATGTTTGGATTGTGATGTAATTAACGTGTGTAATGAGATTTTCTCTTTCTGAATCTGACTTGTAAAATATTATTTTTCATCACAATTTCTCATCAAATTCATACATTTCTGGGTCAAAAGTCAGTAAAACACTTTGTGGTTTTGAAATTTGGTTAAGAAATAACGCTAATAAAATCATTTGGGTTGATCAAGCAGTTGCTTTTTATGATTTTCAAGGCAATATGCATAAATGATGAATCTGCTCGTCTTTTGACCAACGTTCATTATTGATCAGGGGTTATATTGTATGCGATTGACATCAAAGAACCACATGTGTATGAGCTTGTGCATTGAATTGAATAATACACAATGGTTATTCAGGTTATTGATCGCTAGATGGAAGCGAACATGATACATATTACGTAGGATTCCATGCCTGTGCGGGGATTTGAACCCTAGCGACCAGAACTATGAACACTTTGAAGTGTTAGCACCTTGCAGGGCCGTGTGGTATAGGCGAGTTTGTCACTTTTAAAACTGGACCTTCGTCTATTCAATTGCTTGTAACTTTACTTGTTGAGGCCACATTGGATTCAACGTGGTGTCATAATGTGCAGGACCTGATAGTACATCTACTAGAAAAATATGGTTCAGTTTTGAAATTGTAATTATTTTTTTATGTGCAAGGATACTTTTTGGCGCAGTATAGTTTCAGATAGGGCCTACACAATATGTTACATTTCCAAGTGAGGCAAGTAATGCTGATGTACTCGTTCTAAAGTCATGTGATCTAGTGTGATTTGCAGGTCTTGATAAAACCACCTTCCTCTTCATACGCACACACAAACCTTATCAAAAGTATAGTGCAACTCAATTAATCTACTTATTTCATAAAGTACATTACAATCGTGTACAAAACAGAATTGAAAAAATATTGAGGGCGTCCTCCTCAGCAAATGTTACAGTATGGCTTTAATAACGGTATGGTTTCCATTACCAGTCGTTTTCCACGAATCCGAGGGAGAGTCTACTGATATCCAAAATAGTTCAATCGATAATACGCTAGTAGTACACTCTGACAGGTACGTCCATCCTTTTTCGGGAGAGGGAAGTTGTGGAATGATTGTTGTAAAGTCCCTCTAGTAATTGTTTTACAGTATTTGTTTTCATTCAAAACATTTTAATGTTTCGTCAAACAAAGCTAATTGTCACAACTTAAATACAGGGGTCAAAATAAGTAAATAACGTCTGTGACGTTGCACAATCTAGTTGTTTTTACTCCGTCATTGTACCCATGTCCACCATATTGACCATTCCTTTGTCCTCTATCCCTTCCTTTTCAGTAGATTCCCTTCTCTGTTGTTCCACCCATTTAGTATATCGGTTTAAGACTTGAAGAACACTATAAAAGATAATAATAATACGAATATTAACCAATGATACAACCACACAATATAGAACAGCATCCAGCTATCTGTTTAAAATGAAGGGGAAATGAGTGTGAGAGTGTCCTGTCTCTTGTATACAGTGTGCTATAGAGGCCTTGCATGTGACACACCATCCCGTAAATATGGCGGACTACTCAAATGCATTCAACAAAAGCATGATTGCAATCTACCGTGACAGTTCGTCTCACACACATAACCATGCACTACGATCAAATAGGTTGATGACAACATTTGATTGAATGGACTGCACTCCGCCATAACTACGGTGAAGGACACCGACTCAAATCCTTTGTTTGGAGCCAATCGATAATTTCATGCAGGGCCTCTATTGTAAGCAGCCAGCAGGGGTTTCCTGGGTCAGACACATGAACCCTCAACTTATGGTAACCCTTGTTTCATGTCCCTAGCCAAACCCAGCATGCTATTAAAATGCAGGAATAAAATGACATCCAGGAATGACCATGCATAGGCCATAGATCCCGGGGGATGGGGGATAAATCCCACCCAATATAGGGGGATGGTCCATACAATCATCCCCCAATGTTGACGTCTGTATATGGGTTTTTAATATCGGAAGTATATCAATCAAATATACTTGAATAGAGCAGGACATTTGCACGCGGGATCATCGATCATTTTTTTTACGCTTCGCGCGAAATTAATACACTTATACACCATATTTGACCAGTTTAGCTTCAAAATGGCAATTTTTTTTACAACATTTGGTTAATTTTGTCCCAGTATTTTGATGCTTTTATGCTTTTTCCAGGCATCAGAGGAGCTGCCCTAGCACTCATAATTTAAGATTTCCATAATAGAAAAGTTAGAGATAAAAAAATGGAATTATCAAGAGGACGTATCGCCGATCTACTCACAGAATGGTTTTACCAAGATGAATGCGAACGAAGCGCGCCGCAATTTGGCATTTTAATACTAAATGTTCCAAAATGGAGTTAATTTTGGGTCTAAAATAGACCAAAAGGAAGATGCAAATCGAAAATGTTGTCACAATAATTCTTGTCAACTGAGCAGGGGCGGACACTGGCCAGTGGCGTAACTTTCTTTTTGACATGGGGGAGAGGGTGATGGGATTGGAAACGATTTCTTAAGTAAATCCTTCGTCGACAAAATAAGTATATGTTACAAATGCGCGCAAAGCGCGATACAAATTGTACCATATTGAAGCTAAACTTGTGAAATGTGGTACAAAGGATGAATAAATTCGCGCGAAAAGTACTCAAAAACTGGCACTTTTAGGTTTCAATAGCCAAATATGAGGTTAATTTGGACAGCAAACCACATACAGGCATCATCATGGGGAGATGCTTGTATAACGGACCATCCCTCCTATCAATATTATCCCCCATTTTCCGAGATATTTGCCTATGCCATGCCTAATCTATATTGGTGCTTATGAAGGGCGCTGTGCGGAGGGATGATGGGATGCGCACATATTTTGTCAATCATTAGTATTTTGTACACATCAAACTTTCTCCCTTCCCATCTCCCTTTCTCTCTGTTTTCCCTCGTAATGTACACGAACGTAAGGAAATCTAATATCAACTTATATTTTGTCGCCCTGGATTTTCCTTTCTTATTTCATTTTATTCCCTGTCATTAATTCACGGTACTTGCGACCGAGTGTCTTATTATAAAACTTACACGGTGAGTATTAATGGTATAAAACTCATTGTTCCTAACACTATGAAGACCATGTTGGGTTGAATTTGAACCGTTTTCCTGTAGATTGAGTTGAGAAGCACAGGTGAAATGAGAGATCCTAGGTTCTGTATACTTGCTTCAAACGCAAAAACCACTCCTGAAAAAAGACACATTATCATTAATAATGTTTTATGTACTTTTTAAAATCAAGTTTGACATATATATTAATTCTTAATGTCTTCAATGCTTAATAAAAAAATGCATCACAGGTCCATGAGTAGGGGAGACCAGAGACAATTGTAAAACGTTGCACGTTGTAACGTATGGATGGCAGATACCTTCAAAATACGCCTAAGATAATACGCCTAACATTAGACGTCTATGACGCCTAAGATGCAATCTTAGACGATTAAAGATGCAAACTTAGACGTCCAAGAATTTCGCGGTAGACAGGACCACAGGGCAGGATCACAGGACCAGAAATCTCAAACAACCAATCATCTTAGGCGTATTCAATTATTGACCAATGAAATCTTAGACGCCTAAGATTTTACACGCCTGAGATTTTTCTTACACGTCCAAGATTGACCATTTACCGTGACTAGTGATGGACGGTATCACAAATTCAATCAAAACGTACGACGGACGCTGTTTAGGCCGGTGTACTGCAGACAGTCCACGATTTGAGGTTGACATGCGAGGTATTTTTGTTGACGTTGTCATTTCTTGATGCATTGGTTTTGTCAACAAAGATTGGACAATAAAGATCTACTACCACTTCTACTGGGCATTGCCTCTGGGCTGGTAAATACAAGGGAATATCCTTGAAGATACCGGACTGGCTGCTGGGCTGGGGCCGGGTATCTTTGGTCAGACACGCTGCTTGGATTCCTCGTCTTTCCAGAGGAGTAAGCTGGTCGTTCATGAGTGCTGTCAGGAGACAAATCACAAATGACAACAGCAATACTTCCGTGTCTAAGAAAATCCCAACAGAAAGAAACTACTTGGAAAATAACAGATTTTCCGTACGGTGGACAAACATACACATGTACTAGTATAGTAAAATAATGCCCGTGAGGTAAGCTTCCATTGCATTACAGAAGGCCTACGATGAAATCAAATAGTCCGCAATCTCTCGCACTATGGTACGAGAGATTGCGGGTTCGAACCCTGGCAGTGCCTAGTACGTTATACCCCTGGACAAGGAACTTACTGCTAATTGTCTCGTTGTAACCCGTACGAAACTCGGGGAGCTGATCCTGGTAGCGAATGCTATTTGTGGAATGTCTAGGGTGTGCGCTCTTGCAGCAGCAAAGTCCCTGAATTGTTGTTAAATGGTTTATGGAATGATGTGGGGCCGTAGTGGTCAGCGACAACCTGTAAGTGTGCTGAGGCTTGTGGATCAACGTCTAGTGCTTGTGCGTATCGCACTATAAATCACTGCGCTTTATTATGGATAAATCTAATGGTAAAGTGTATGTAGCTGGGTGAAAAGCCGTCCTTTTCTGAAAATTAAGTTGATATCGGAAGGACATTCCTCGTATCGTATTCAGAATGCAGCTCTTAGGTCCAACAAAAAATACTGTCCAAACGTTCATAATCATACCCCACCCCTTAACTTCTTCATTGATCTGTATACAAATTATACTGTACAAACGTTGCGATCCGATTCCTTAAGCATGTGAATTAAATTATTATTGAACAACCCCTGAAAGCATTCAACTTTCTGGATGATGAGGCATCGCGAACTTTCACCTACATTTTGTAACGACGAACTTTCACCTACATAATGATATTATGATATCTTGTTAGGGACGCACCATTAGATATTATCGAGGGAGGGGCTAGGGAGTTTTTGAAAAAAACAACTTCGCCGACTAGTGAGATGAAAAAAAAATTACCTCACTGATGAGTAAAATGTTTTTCCCTACCCAACTCTGTATAAAGGTATACATTAAAATTGGAAAAAGCACAACTTCGCCAAAAAAAATTGCTCCCAAACAGGCAGCAAAAAAAAGGTGGGTATACCGAAACGATATGAGGACCATTTGATATCTTGTCATGCACCTGTCACCACATGGCCATATATGACCATTAATACCCAGGTCAATATTCCTTTTCTATATATTATAAAATATGTCGGAAAAAGTGGGACCCCCAGGTGGAGTAACATGAAAGAAAAAAGTCCAAAACGTGTGGCAGTGGTCTACTCACAATATACTACCGAAGCCCCATGGTTCAGCTATGGTGCGATAACCACTCTAGTTATATTCATATCAAACATAATACAAGTACATTTTGAGGTATAAAGTTGTAATATTTCTGTGTTGAATACAAAAATACATGAGCGTGTAAATCGTGACAATGAGCAAGATCAATGGTGCACGACGCATATGACGGGATCGCAAGTTCAAGTCTTGTCACCTACATGTTCATATATAAATGACCTTGAACACCCCGCATGAACAAGTTGAATTCGATTTAATTTGTTTATTACTAGTAATATCAAACATATTGTAGAAACAATATAAAGTTAATATGTCTGAGTGGAATCATCGTGGGCGTATCCGTAATCAATCGTGATAATGAGCCAGTTCAATGGCACGATGAACGCAATGGTAAAAGCCTACTGACGTTATATGGGGACGAGTTCACGTCTTGTCACCTACATGTTGGACCATAAACAAGTTGAGTTAAATTAAACAAGTTAAATGCAGGTGATAGTAATAAGGTGACTATATCATTGGCTTACGAAGATTTTCAACATGCGGGGGGCTTAAAGTTTAAAAATTGGTGGGTCACCCTGGGTGCTCGAGGGGGTTACCCCTCCCAGTCAGAATATTTTAGTCCACAAACACTAATTTTCCCTCTATTTTATCACAATTTTTTAACTTCACCTGGGATTATTGGGAGGCTGAAAGGTATTCCAGCCCCAGCACCAAAATGAAGCCCCTAGGATTAGGGTTAGAGTGGTATTTATTTAACTTTATAACAGAGACGCCAGAATATTTTTTTAGTCTGTCAAGTTCTATAATGATAATTAACATGATTAAGTTCAACATTTTACAGAAAAATATAGGATATTTGGCAGTCGTTGAAGACGTCATTTAATAATCATGATAATGGTTGAATAAAGACAGGATTATATCATATATCTGTATTTTGCATTACATTTAATAAGTTAAGACTAAAGATTTTGGGGTGGTGCAGTAATTATGTGTACCCCGGTACGGGTGGTGAATTATAGTGGATGGGGTATTTTTGGCACGTCAAAAGGAATGGGGTGGGGGCAAATGGTTTTTGGCACGTAGAAAGGGGGATTTGCAGACCATGTTGAGAATGTGCTATTACCAATCGGTTAGTTGACCAATTGGCGAGTAGACTAAATGGCTTGTTAGACCAAATGGTTTGTAGACCAAATGGCTATTAGACCAAATGGCTATTAGACTTATTGGTTATAGACTAAATGAGTATTAGACTCAATGGTTGTTACCACAAATGGTTTTAGACTTATTGGTTATTAGACCAAATGGTTATCGGACTAAATGATAATCGGACCAAATGGTTATAGGACCAAATGATTATTGGACGTACTGGATATAGATAAATGGGTTTAAATTAAACGGATATAAACAATATGGATATTAGACAAAATGGTAATAGACCAAATGGCAAGTCCCCGTATAGAAGATATACATTTTTACCCCAACACCTAAGAATTGTACCATGTAAGTCTTACCATGTTCATGTTCTGAAACCATCTTGGCCATCATGGCAGGAATCAGAGCCTGGCTGATGTTGCGAAAACATCCAACAAATCCAGCTATATGTGTTAAAAATATACAATTATTTGGTGTAAATCAATAATTGTCATTTGTTGTTCTTTGTGAATGATTGAAATTACGGGAACAAGTTACAACATTCATGTATCTCCCTCAGAAATTAGAGCTCAACTCCATTCATTGTGAATTAACATTTAGTTTTCTACGACTAAACAGTTATATAAGTCACAGCGCAAATGCTGAGTTGAAGTGAACATGAAGGTAAAGGTGACGAAAAAAGAAGACCATGTTCTACGGGCTCCACCGACCGATTTTACCAAAATTGGAAAACAATTTTTTTTCTGACAATTTCAGGATTTTGTTCTTTTGTATTTCCCAAAATTGCAAAATATTTAAAGATATTAGTGATTTTGGGGGGTCATTTGCCGACCGACCAACCCTGCTTGAAAGGTCCGCCTGCCCGTAGAACAGGGTTATTATTTTGCCACTTTTACAACAGGGATAACTGGTGCAGGGGTGTTAACATGAAAAATCAACCTGGTACAAGTTGACTCAAGATGCAAGTTGACTCAAGGGGCACGGTGGCTCAAGGGGCAAGGGTACAAGTTGACTCAAGGGGCACGGTGGCTCAGTGGATACGGCCTTGGACTCATAATCTGAGAGCTTGCTCGACGTGCGTGGGTTCGAGTCCCCGTCCCGCCACCGTGTTGTGCCCTTGGGCAAGGCGCTTTGCCTCGCTTGCCTCACCCCACCCAGGTGCAATGGGAAGCTGTTTAGGGGTGGTCACAGTCGTTGTACTGATGAACCCTGCGCCATTTGTAGGCTGCAAACGTGGTTCCGATTATTCTAATGACGGCGGAATAAATGTAAAGCGCTTTGAGGCTGTTTACGGCATAAAGCGCTGTATAAATATCTACATTTTATCTACATTTATTTATTTACCAATGTACAATCCAGTTGTTGAATTGGCAAAGGCATGTAAATAGCCATAGAGAATATTAAATACCATACTGCTCTGAAGATTCCAGAGGTCGGGAAGACACAGAGATAGACCCTTCGTACCCACTGTAACAGCTGGAATAAAGAAAGGAGTACAAGGAATTTATATGAGTGAAACTGATATCATATCCCAGGCATTGCCGTCTAGATTTTAAAGGCGAGTCATTAATTACTCGCTAGCATGGCGCTAGGCGAGTAGGTATTTGCACAAATACAACTAATTTGACTGTTCGCACGTCATGTATGATCAATATAATCAAATATGTCAATCAATCATTGCTCGTGATTTTCTCGATAGGTTCATACAATCATCCCCTCCCCAATGTTGACGCCTGTATGTGGGTTTCTGACTAAATTAACCTAAATCAAATTTGGTGGGAATCGGATCATGAGGGCCCGAGATATGGCCGCATGAATACCTTATTAGCCCCATTGAAATCAGTGTAAATTGGCCTGGTTCCAAAAAGTTATGAACATTTTAAATCAATCAGTAACATTCGCAGAGTTTTAGAAAAGAGTAATAATAGGCATATTGTCAGTATAAAACAATGGTTTAAGTCAGAGAATACACGAGAAAGTGTTGATTCGTAGATCCCAAACCACTCGTGGATTCGGATCTACGAATCAACACTTTCCCGTGTATTCCCCTTACTGGAAGGTCACTGCCTTGCAAGTTTATTCATAAATATTTAAAGGAAGTGCCTCAGCTAGAGTCTTTTTGTCTTAAATTGTGACCAATAACTCACTTGACCAAACAAAAGGAATTGTTATTTGAAAGACCGTTTTAAGACCAAAATTCAACTTGATAAATACAACCAAATTAGTGGTATTTATGCACATTTTTGTGCGCTCCTTGCACAGTTATTTTATGAAGAGGAGATTTTATAGCATTGCCCCCGGCGCAGTTCATTGAAACATAAAATAAATTTGATCTACCATTTGTAAGTTATTGGGTATATGGCTTTCAATATCAAAATTGATTTGCTCTGCACCTTGGTCAGGGGTACCCGCTCTACTTTCGACTCGGGCAACCTGACCCAGGATTACGCCACTGTATAGGCCTACATTCGTATATTCTTTTTATTAATCCAATCTCTATTTTATCTACTTGCAACCTATTAAATACCTACCTATGGCACTACCAAAAAGAATAATCGACCAATAACCGGAAACAAGCACAGACGACCAACAAAATGGCGGTCCTAATCCATAAATTATGACGAGTCCAGCAGACGATTCCAGTATCTCTCTCATAAAATCTATCAGGTAAAGTAGACCCAACCGCCATCTGCGAAGATTGGTGTTCGTTTTAA
Source organism: Amphiura filiformis (assembly GCF_039555335.1). NCBI lineage: Eukaryota > Metazoa > Echinodermata > Ophiuroidea > Amphilepidida > Amphiuridae > Amphiura > Amphiura filiformis. Next base: position 38,296,803 of record NC_092628.1, read on the forward strand.
ATAAACATATCAGATCATTCTTGACTCCAGCCATCATGCTTATTTTTGATTCGTCATTTCGCTTTTTGGTGCGATTTTCATTTCTGTCAACAGTTTCGATCAAACAGGAAGGGAAGAAAATGTATAGAAATGCCGTACTATACGATATGCACGCCACCCATATTGGAGGCCCAAATCCAAAGTCTCTAATGATAAAGCCAACAGCCACATTACTCAATCCGAGCGTCATTATACGTACTGACTGAAGAAGTGCCATACGCAGCAAGCGGTTTTCATTATCCGTGATGTCAGCCAGGTATGCAAATGCCTGGGCGTTTAATAGCCCACCGCCACCGAGTAGACCTGTCAAATTAAAAAAAAATGTTAAAACAAATCATATCAATTCATGTTGAATCAATGGGACTGTGCAATAATTATCAGCCGGGTAAATTTCAAAAATTTTCTCCCCCTCTCGGCTTGTAAAATGCCAATAATTCTTACAACTCAGTGTTAGTAGTAAGAAATAGAATAGTAAGAATTGAATTTGAATATGAATCGAATTTAAATGCTGTGAATTGGAATTGAAATTGGTTAGTAGTTCATTTCAATACACTGAATTTGAATTAAATCTAAATTATTTTACAAAATAATAATTGAAATGATTTCATTGCTGTCTTGTTGATACTGATAGGAAGTTGGTCCAGGATTAATTCAAGAGAAAATGTCACATTTCCATCAAAATGTAACCAGATTTCGGTGATTACAGCAAAATTCATCCGCAAATAAAAAAAAACATGTTCTGCATATTTCATATCTGCCTAAATACCTCTAGTAGAATAAAGAACCTCATCTCTGTTTTTGAAACTAGCCACACCTTGAAAGCCGTTACAAGAAGTAATGAATAGGCATTTAATGCAAAATGAAGGAAATTCCTATTGCCATCTTGGTAACATGTGCACTCAGAGTCACATTATAGCATCCAGTTTGGGTTCTTGGTCTTAAAATATTGAAATTAAAAACATTTCTTTTAGACCCCCGAAACCCCCAATTCTAGTAGAAACAATCTTTACATTTATAATGCTATACCGATGAGGGCGAAGATGCCAAAGATTAGACACAAGATACAGTGCACCCTATTTAAGTGCAAATTCCGTGTTATACCGCGGAAAATGGCGGGAAAATAACCTGGTATGGTTAAACATCAAAACAAATGTGACCTATATAACCCACATAACTTACATGCAACTTGCTTTATTTATTAAAACATGAATAATAATAATAATAATAATAATAATAATAATAATAATAATAATAATAATAAAAATTAAAGATAAATAGATTCATCTGCATTGGCAGTATTTACCTTGGATAGAAGCACCCACAGTGAGTACCCATATTGGGAGCATAAGGTGATACGTTAGCAGGTAGATTATGCTATTCGCGACGAAGCCAAATGTATTCAATCCAAATATAATTTTACGGCCTATCACATCGCTCCAAGCACCTAGAAGTGGGGAGACGAAAAGAGCTGGAAGCGTTCCACACAAAGATAATAACATTCGCCAATAGGCGACATCTGCTTGGACTTCCTGAAGACGCACGTAATACGGATTACTTCTATTTCGCTCGACACACGTACCATTAAGCCCCCCGTCCGAATCAGGCAATGTCACATTTTGTTCCATGGCTACTCTGTAACGTAAATACTGTGGACCCAACGATATCATCATTCCCCCGGCTATCGATATAAACATGAGTATGGGTTCCACTGTAAAGTATCGAGAAGATGCTTTCTGTAGATTGGGTGGTGCGTCTGGTGGAGCCGGATGGAGGAATTTCATGCTCTTTCGAGATGATTTAGTCTTAACTTCCTCATTTGTCGCCATGATTGGTCTGATTAGAGAATAAAAATGACACAAGATCATATCAATCATGTTTATATTAAAGTCACTTTATATCATAAAACAGTCCGCATTATAAATTTAAATTAACGAGGTATTAGTTGAGCGATTCCGTAAATTATGAAACCAAACGACAAGTGGTTCCAAAAAAATTGGAAATCGTTAGAACATGATGTGGAAGGTGTCATATCGAAGTTCTGCAAGATTATTGACACCCAAGTGCTGCCCCTTGTTATACTTAACTAACTTAAATAACTAAAATGATATTAAATATATTTAACAGCCTTCAATTTAAGTCACTGACAGGTCGTAACAAAGAGGTCCCCGCTAGCCTACTGGCCCGTTGAAGTGAAATGAGAAGCAAACTACTAATATTCTGTAATCAGGCAAGGATCAATCAATGGTCAACACAAGGATCAAAACTCTTATTTGGTAAAGGGGAACTACCATTGATTTTCTTTTCTCTTAGGAAAATGAGATTTTGATTTCCGGAGAAAGTGTGAATTCTAAGCTTTCATTTACTGCAAATTTGATTAAAATCGGACATTCCTTTCTAAAGTTATTAATATTTTCACTGGCAATTTCGTATATATTTCGTATATATTTCTTTATTTTTGAAATGCCGATATCTCAAAATGAGGTTTTGAAACCCCCCGCCAAAATTTCATCACACTCCAAACAATGTCCGATGAGCATTTGTTACAAAGCAAGTATTTGAAAAGTTCTAGGACCTATGGAGCCATGTTTTTGATAAGTGGTATACTTTTTGATTTATGGGTGCTACAAGTGCTCACCAGCAGCAAAATTCAATATATTTATCTACATGGTTGCCATGGCAACACGGAGCGACAGAGAAACAAACCCTCTCATAGGATCACAGATCTTTACCAACGGTACAAACTTGTAATGTGAAACTTTCAATATACTTCATTCAATAGGTCATTTTGGGGGGGGGGGGTTCATATTTTGCATTTACCAAAAAGTTTATTGATCTTTGACCTTGGCTAATTTGCATATACAAGTTGTATATAAGTTCGTATACACATTTTTGAAAACTTTACATTGTTAGAATTATTTTGATATGTAACTTGCTATACATGCATGTAAGTGCGTGATATTATATGTACATCCATAATATTTGGTGAAATCAATGGTAGTTCCCCCTTAAACAGCATCTGTTGATCGATTGTGTCCGATTTGAGCGCTGACATATTGGAGAATGTTGTCAATCAATATTCATGAGAGTGTGCATAGAAAAACTAAACACGCTACATTGCAACACACCAATTAGAAAATACTAACCTTGTTCAAGATCCTTAAAACATTCACTGAAATGACGCAAAACAAATGAAATCCGTAATCATTATCTTCTGTACGTTTTTGTTCAGGCCTAATTATTATTATAACATTATTATGTTTATACAGAACAAGATATATGATTACAGTTCTTATCACTTGTTATCAGTCTACTATCAGAAGGAGCACGTATAGACCACTTGGCATCTGACGTCATTGCCCGGCAGTATGCGCGCGCATTATGGCAATTTCAATTGTTCTTTGCCCTGCAGTGTGCGTACGCATCGTAGTCTGCTAAGGGCACGTGCATTTTAAATCGCCCGCCACATTTCATATAGTACAGGAAAGCCATTGAACAGTGTAGCGGCTCGTTCGAGCATATCGATAGACGATTCCCTCGCCTTTGTTGATAAACAGTGATGTCAAGTGGTCTATACATACCGGGATACATACCCGAGATCAGACCACAAAATATTGACACTTCTAAGGTCAGCGGCCTTAAAGAACAAAGATTTTGGATATAGTACTTAGATTCAAGCGTTTGTTCTAGTTTTCAGTTAGTTTTCGTTTGGTTTTTGTAATTTGTAATTCCATCGAATACCTAATTAACTATTTTGGGTCTCATATTCAGAATTACAAAACATTTTGACGACACTTTCGTAAATGTCCTTCATGTTGTCGATTAGCTAATTTAGTCATCAAATTGTAAGAAAACACGTGGGTTTTAATAATCATGGCGAGACAATAGATTACAAAACGCAATATTCCATTTCTTGGGTACCGCCATTAAATTTGCATATCAATTTGTAAGCGCTCTTTAGCAAAGTCATAGTTCATTGAATTTACAACCGTATGACAAAACAGGCAAAATAGTAACTTTTTGCACAAGATTTGCAATTTAAAGAGAACTGGCCATTGCTCATTCTAGTGACGCTAGTACATGGACAATATAAGTGTGCTTTTTCATTTAATAACATAAGATTTGAAAAATATTGTAAGGAACACTTGAGGTTTTGACTTTTAAAACCTATATTTTGGTCAAAAATGTGCTTGGATAGGTAGTTTTCAACAGATTTACCACATTCGCCTTGCTCTAACATTGAATTGCGTTAACTGTTGACCTAGTGACGAAAACTGTTTTTAAGGGGAATTAATGTTAGCTTTCGTTTGATATAAAAAATATTCTGATTGGATGAAGGTAACACTTGAGGTTTCGACAAAAACCAAGCAAAGAGGCCCATTTTTCAGCTAGAAGCTCCACAGCTCTTACGATACTATGCACTCAACCATGTAGTGTAATTAAAGACTGTGTGGAGACAATTCACTGCTTGCTTGAGACGAAAAAGTGTGCTCAGGTGTATCGAGGTGGAAACTGTGCGTATGATGGTTTATAAGAGAATCGTTTTTGTATAGAAACTGACTAGTACATGGCGCTAAGGGGTGATTATTGGTTTGGGATCTTTTTCCCACATTAGTGGAACCAACGCACTGAAGGGTCTATTGTTCTATTGTGTCCGATTTGAGCGCTGACATATTGGAAAATGTTGCCAATCAATATTCATGCGAGTGTACATTCAACGTCCAGTTATCGAAATTGGGTGATATGTGTTTGGCATATCTGACTGGGTGTTCTAATTACGTAACGCATCAAGGTTTGGGCATCATTGAATGGCTGCCTAGTGCTGTTATATGCTTAGATTCTATAATAATAATTATTATTTTCTTTATTCATTCATTTATTTTCCTTTCTCTGCACTTATTCTTTCTGAAACTTATGGTACAAATACGTGCGAAATTTTAGCTTAGGCCTATTGAAACTAAAGTGGTGAATAATGGGACAAAAGTGGAATAAATTCGCGCGAAAATATGAAGTTAATTTCGACAGAAACCAATACACAGACGTCAATATTGGGGGGGGGGTGATTACATCGACCACCCCCCCCCCCCCCATCTACGCCTATGTAATTTAGAGCCCTGTGACTCCATCACTCTCTTTCTCCCCCTCTTCCTTTCTTTTTTGTCTTCCTCCCCTCCCCTAAAATCTCGATCACCCATCCGCTTCTCCTCTTGACCCCTCCTTCACTACCGCAATTGGCCCTGGCTTTTAAAAATTGATATTTCGTGATATTAAGAAATCCATTTGATTTTATTGAACAGGCCTATATCCATGATATCAACATAGAAAGTGACACAGGTAGACCAAATATACCTGGCAGCAATGAAACGTTGTTACGGACAATCGATCAGCAACTCTATTGAATTTATTTAAATGAGGCGCCTAAATTAAGATAGGTGGTAAATAGTTCTATATCGACGGTAAAGTGTGCTTTCGTGTTTATGCGACAACTCAAGCACACCCTTGGGTGTTATTATAACAAAAGGTACCTCTCGTCCGTGTAGGCGCTTTCACGTGACTTTCATTTGATCACTTATTGACAGTAGCCTGCCTATTATAGCGTTAATGCGCTGTCAGGTCAGTAACCGATTTGATGGTACCTCTCGATGAATAGCTTGGCGCAAACTCTAATTGGCACAAAGGAACAATATGCGTTACGTAATCTATTTCCTGTCCTTTCTATATCTAACCTCCTTGAGTGGAACCAATGTATATGTTTGAGAGATCGTATGTTAAGGGAGGAAATTTAGACCAGCTTCGATGAAATTGGACCATTTTTAATTTGATTTGTGTATGAAACTGTTCGACGGGTGTATTACATAGTGACGGATGTTAAACTTCGCCAGAAAAGAAGTGTTTGAGTTAGACGCGATCAAAGAGTACGCCGATTTGTGATCAACCATGGCATAACACTGTCAAGTAAAATCCTCCAAAAGTTGCTGTATTTAAAAAAAAAACTAGTATCTAAAGTATCTTGAAAGATCTATCACATGAAGAATTATTCGCTATTAAATCAGTAAAATGATTACAAAGTTATACGTCAGTATGTAAAAACGTGAAAACGTTGCACCCTAACATCCGTCAATATCGCGCACGCTAATCTGGTCTCTCGTGTTGATCTATGAACATCCGTCACACATCCGTCACTATGTCTTGCGCATAAAAGTCGGATCAAGGAAGGACTTCGAAGCATCCGTCGGTTCTTTACGCTTATTATTAAACGCTTTTTTCATGATAAAACCGACTCGTCACGAGTACCCACGACATACATGGCATATTGTATTTGAGTATTTACTCCTGACAAAACGCCAATGATTGTATTCAGTTTTTACCAATTTACACTGTATTATCTGTAAATTTGGAACCACCTCTAAACGCCTCTGAACATATTTTGATCATCTTTCAATAACCTACTCATTAAAAACGATCATATTTTCATTTTTTATTACTTAATCGTCCCTTTTATATTGTAAAGCTTTGAAATAATGTCTCTAAATAATTGTCGAATCAACTCGAACCATTAAAAATTTATTAAAAGTGATATTTTACTAAAATAATGATCCATTGAATATCTGCTCTACGTATAAGTGTTTGGTTTATACCCAGTTATCAACATCCGTCAAGAAATCATGTAGGTTTCAATGAACAATATTGAATTACGTACGTTCAAATTGAAAAATAATGTTTTTAAATAGTGAAGGATGTGACAGATACGCCATACAATTTAGTTGTTTTTCCGAGTAAACGGCGTTTTACATAGTGACGGATGTTTAGATACGCCACTGTGTAAAACGTCGGGTAATGTAATATATCAACATCCGTCCTTTGCATAATTAATTAACTAATTAATTATGCAATCTTGAGCTTCAAATCTTGGTAATATTATACTACTCACTATTTAAAATACATTGACCAATTTTCATAAAAATGACAAAAATCAACATACGTCACTATGTAATACACCCGATGTGTTGACATTTGACCTATTCGACCTTATAACTCCTGAACTAAGCACCGTAGAAAAATATGACAATTGACTTTTTTATTACGTGTGATAAGAGAAACAATTTGAGATACAACATGATGGGACTATGTTTAAGTTTTGCCCCCACTGTGACCTTCGACCCCTCGTATTACAACCACCGGAGTAACATGCATTGGCGCTGGTAGTAAATTCCAATTTTCTTTGCTTTGCCGCACTTGTTCGGCTCAAAATTAGAAGGGGACATATCTGAAAGCTAACATTTTATGGAAAAGAAATAATAATTAATTTTTTAATAGAAATGTCACAATATGGCTTTAAATAAATTGAATAGAGTTGCTGATCGATTACCCATAGCAACGTCGTATGGCCAGGTATAGTATAGGTCCATGTCTACATTATCTGTGTCGCTTTCTATCAATTTTATATTTTGCAGTATATTTTGTGATAAGCCTATTCAATAAAGTCAAATAATGTCAATTAGACCCCGCCAAAGATTACTGTTTCGTTTTTATGGTAATTTAATCTTTTATTTCCTGAAATAAATGTTGGGGTCCAATGTGGATTTTTTGTACAAATGATAAAAACATCGACGTGTATACAAGAAAAATGGTCGGCTCCATATAGTGACATGTATTATAAGAATAGCGCACGTGCAGCCCGGCGAGTCAAAATCGATATAATGTATTGTGCATGTATAGAAGCTCATTTATTGTCGGATTTCTGTATGTAGAACATGCAGTAATCAACAATTGAGCGCTATTAATACACATTAATGATTTTAAGCAAATAAAATTCCAAAATATGGTACGTTTTCTGTCTTTGCTTGTCACGTGGTAAGTTGAAGTTGCGATTACATGATCAAATAAGTTTCAAGATGGATACCAACCGGTCTAAGGCGCTAGGCTCATCAGAATCCATGATAGCGGTGCGGCGTGAGTTCGTTTACTTTTTAATTTACTATTTAACAATTTTACAATTACGATTATTTATAGGTAAATGTGGCTGGGAGAATGTACCACATACGATAGTGTAGCATTGACGGCTAAATTAGGATATGCGGAATATCGGCTCAGAGGGTCCCAATGGATACCCTTGGTATTCAGAGATATCCAGGGTCAAAGTTTATACAGGGTCCAAATTAAATATGATTCTAATTCGGTTAAAGCTTACTCTAAATATTCCTCTGGTCATAATGATTGAAAAATATATATACTTTGACCTATCTACGATTTATCAATCTTCATTTATCAGGTCAACATTTGGGATCTACATGGGTCAAAACAGAAAATAACGTCCGATTTGGTATCAAATTGTCTTGTTACAACAATAAAAAACAGAACGGTTTGCCCTCTGTAGGACATTTTGTTACCCAGGTAACACAGCGAAATGGGTCAGTTCAATTGTGGAAACGTACTTACGCTTTAGGCTTAATATTTCATATGTATTTAATCTATTTACAATTCCTTTTGTTAAAGTCCGAATTTGATTGACAGCTCTCTTGCGAACATGAACATGGATTCGCTTGATAATCCTTTTGTGGAAACCGGAATAAATTACGAATATCTTTGTTATTTAATGACGCAAATTACCAAAAGTCTGGAACCTGACCATTGTATCATGTTTTATGGGATGTATATTGAATACAATACTAACCTTAAATAGAAATCATGCAATGTTCACATCGATCATAATCCAAATGCTATCCGTCCGTACGATTTATCTTCTATGTATGATTTCTATGTTATCTCTTCAATATTAAAGGTCAAAGTCATGTACTATGATCTCTACTTATCACTTTATTTGAGCGATTGTGATTTCTTACGTCTACACCAACTTATACAGGGTGTCCCAGAAAAATCCAAAAATCTAAAAATCAGTGTGTAGCCCATCGTATTCTGCATCTTATAGAGGGTATGCAATACGACGTCACCCATAACAGAGTCATCCTGACTTTTTAAAAATTCTGTCCTCCATAAGGTACCACGGGAAAATTCGCATGATAATACAATAAAACGTGTGGTAGGTATGAATGGTTAAATAAATAAAATAAATGTTGGTATTTATACAGCGCCTTTCACATGTGAACAGCTGCCATACAATGCCCAAGGCATGCTCATAGTCATACCTTTGGGTGGCGCTCAATGGACAGTATTCATAACAGCTCCCCATTTCACACCTGGGTGGAGAGGAGTAATCGAGATAAAGTGCCTTACTCAAGGGCACAACACGATGGCGTCGCCGGGGCTCGAACCCACAACCTTCCGATTATGAGTCGTAGCCCGTTCCGCTCGGCCGCCGTGCTCCCTGTGGATGTGGAATCGATCTAGAGACCTGTCCCTCTGTCATCTTAAGTTATATTAGAACTGTCCTCCAGCATGGCTGCCATTTCAATTATTATACCGTTGAATACACTCTATAGGCTAATTTTACTGGAATCGGGTTGCTGATTGCGAAGAAATGAGCGATTGCATAGAGCATGCGTCAATTCACTTCATTCCAAGTTTGAAAGTAAGATAATTTAACACAATGTGCACAAGTATTTAACAGTTACTGTCAATGGGCTTCATATTTTGCCCGGTGAAATCCTTTTCGTTCTTTTTAAACAATATGTTTCTTGCAAAACATTTAATTAGGTTTTGTTCAAATTTGAAAACCTGCACGATATTGAAAATGAAAGCTTGCATGTAAGAAGATGTTAATGTTGATATAAATGTTGCATAAAGAATTATTGCATAAAGAATTCCAGCTGGCTTAAAAAATTCTGACGCACATTAATGTTTTTGGAATATTTCCAAGAAATTGTATAATGCAAAGTTTAAATCTTTTTTAAAACTTCAACATTAATGTTGCATGGTATCAAAAATCACACGTAAAGCTGTAAGCACTTGATCATTGTCATTCTTGGCTCAAATGTTCTTTGGAAAGTTAAAATATAACATGCACAACCTAATTAAAGTTTCAAAGCTTCCAATTGCAGAAATCAAGGGTTTCTCGGACAAACTGTTATTCATCTTTAGTGAAAGCAAGATTAACGTAACACCAACGGATGATAAAATAGATAATGTGGACTAAATTTAATGAGCTACATAAAGGAAGCGGTGAGCGAGTATGAAAAAAGCGCCTGTTGATCAAACTTGGAATGAACTGCATTGATTCGCGCATTACGTAATCGTTAATTTCTTCACAACCAGTCAACCGAATCAAATAACATTTTCGTATATGCACAATAGAATAGGCTATGCGCTACATTTTAAATTTTTGACTTTGATGTCTATTTCTCGACTTACGCTCAATTTTATTCACTCTGTAATTAGTTCTGGGACACTCTGTATAGATTCGCTTGAGAGATTTCTTACGCCTACGCTAACTTGCTTATACGTTTAACGTCGCTTTACGAACGCCAGTTTGAATCAATGAAACCACTCACAGTAGAGTGATTTTAATATTGATTTTTCAGGGGTTCATATCCTATAGCGATTCGCTTGCGGATTAGAGAGTTGCGGTTTCTTACGCCTACGCGCTTTCTCATACGCTTAACGTCGGGTCATGAACGATGAATAAAATCAGTCACCGTAGAGTGATTTGGAATTATTGATTTATCAGGTTTTCGCATCTTGTTTAGATTCGCTTGAGAGATTTGAGAGATTGTGGTTTCTTACGTCTACGCTAACTTGCTTATGGTCCTGTGTCACAACCTGGGGTACCTTTGTGTTACATAGTAAAAAATGAAATGGTTCAAACATTTTACCTACACATCTCATTTGAAGTGGTTCATCCTTCTGAGCATTTTGACACCTTTTTTTTATGGAAATCGGTTAAAAAATGAGAGAGTGCGGGCAAAAACAATCACAAAGTAGGGAGGATGTAACCCCACCTCTTTTTTCCACATTTACAATCATTCTGAGTAAGTATTGGTCTTTTAAATGAACTTCTGTATTTATTTACTTGGTTTAGATGTCTGGGAGTTCATTTAGACATTTTTTACTAGATTCAATTTTTTAAAGGGGTTTTAAATCAAATTTACAATATGAATCCCTCCCCCTTATCCTCCTCCCCCTAATCCTCAGCCACCCTTGGCACATTTCATGCCAAACGTCATAAGAAAAGAATTGAAAAATATTTTAAAACAGGATAAAAACATGAGTAATATAGAATACATTAACCTCAATTTAAGACCTAATTGAATCTTCTAAGTGAAGGAATACTCAAGAGACAGTGTTTGGAAATCCCAACTGCACATCAAAATGTAACAAAGCCACCTTTTTGGGTACCCCAGTATATGGCACAGGATCTTATACGTTTAACGTCGCGTCGTGAACGCCAGTTTGAATCAATATAATCAATAACAGTAGAGTGATTTTTAACATATTTATTTTAATGGTGTTATAAAAAAAAACCAATCCAGTTCACCTTGATAGTCGCGGGGGTCGTTTAAAACGTTCCAATGAATCTAATAGGTCCCCAAATTATAGAGTCCGACAAGGTCCGCATAACTGGCATAGTAATTATTCGGGGGCAACTGAATGGGGAATTATAACGCTAGTTTGGGCAATGAGGAACAGGCGTGGAGTGAGGATTTCAGTTAGCCGGTGGACCATGAGTTTTGGATAGGTCTAGATTGGCTTACTGGTGTAGCTCTGAAAAGATACCGTTTGTTTTATGAAGTCTACAAGGAAATTAAATGATATCAACGAAAGCTTCATCAGTTTAGAATGTATTTGTTACCGTGGAAACAAGAGTTCTGCGGTCTTACACAATTATCGAATCGTTTATTCCATGATTTTATAAAAACTTTCTACAAAATAAAATAAATACGACAACATGTACATGTACTATCTAGTCCGTCTAAACAATGCAGTGTTTGACCTCTGTTGCAATTGCCATCTACAATCTGTAGTGTTATTAAGTAGAAAGGGCACATGACGAAGACACATTGATATCAAGTTCCGTCGTAGTTCCTTGCGCCTGACTCCTCCAATTTAGACATTTTACTTACCGCTTCATTTTAATAAAGAAACAATTGAGGGATGAAAGAATCAGGGTGCTACGACGATTTCCGAGGTTGTGATGCTTTTTGTTTCAAAGGATAATTATTTTTTTCTTTAATTAGAAGTTTAAAGCAGGATGGAACTTATCTGCCTTCACGTTTAAACCCTACATTATATACAATATTAACGTACAATAAAGTGTATAATTATAATACCATTTGGAACAAAATGGTTCAATTTATTCATGATACCGACATTTCTTGAAATAGATGCACTCTTTCTTAAGTCGTATGATCTACTATGATTTGCTAGTCTCGATTCATCGATGTCCCTTTGATTGAGCCAGTTATCCCAATTTATTAGCTTTAACAATATTGTTTTACAGTCATTGTTTCCATTCAAAACATAATGTTTCGTCACACAAATATAATTGTCACAACTTAAATACAGGGGTCAAAATAAGTAAATAAAGCCTGTGACGTTGCACAAATTTAGTTCTCCTTACTCCGTCATTGTACCCATGTCCACCATATTGACCATTCCTTTGTTCTCTATCCCTTCCTTTTCAGTAGATTCTCTTCTCTGTTGTTCCCCCCATTTAGTATATCGGTTTATGACTTGAAGAACACTGTAAAAGTTAATGATATAAACATTAATTATGTTCATATAACGCTGTCAGTCATGGCACCATTTTTTTTCAATAAAATTAATTTGCAACAACAACAAATAATTAATACCAAATTTAAGATAAACATAGTAACCATATGGAAGTGGGTGGTTTTTGTGTGTTTACGTATTGTGCCGTTTACATGTGATTGTGATAGCAATAGCAGATGTATTCCATAACACTTGGCGTATCGTCAGTGGGGCACCGCGAATAAACAACTTTTCGAGAAATGCCAATATAAAATCGAGTTGGGTAAATCAAACATTCATCATGTTCATTATGTTTCGAAATTGACGTGAAATTTCTGTAGCAAACTAAATAAGATTTTATATTTATATTAACTTTCAAAAGAAATAAATACACATTATACTGGCAAATTGAAAACAATAAGTACTAAACGATACGTCACTATGGAAAACAGGCAAAACAAAATACTCCAATTTACTTTTCATCGGCTTCATTCCACATTGGCGTATCGGTCCGATACGTCACTAAGAAATGTAGCGAGGTGATACGCCACTATGACATACAATGTTTTTCATTTTGTTGATATTTCTCAGTTTGTTTACTATTATTAATGTAGTATAAAAGTGGCGCATGGTTGATACGCCACTATTGAAAACACAAAATTTCATTTTGTAACGATGCGACAAACTTAATTCAATGATTATTAATTAATCAGCTAAATTTGACTGATGAAAATTACAAAATGAAAGAGAACGCCATTAAATCATGTTCCCATTTTCAAAACAAATTACCAAACATCTCAATACGGAACGTAAAAAAGTCTGACCACGTCAAGTTGGGTGTCTTTGAGTTGGGTTATGTATAGGATAATGGCCAAGGATTAGAACGTGAGTGGGTAAGAATGGCTGAGCCGCGGAGCGGCGAAGCCATTCTTACCCACTCACGTTCTAATCCGCGGCCATTAACCGACTTAATACACACCTATGACGTCGCGCTATTGTTTTACCGCTCCATTATTTTTCACGAATGGAGTGTTATTGAAATAGGTTGCTCTTTACAAATTGATCAATTACTCATTGATGCCGGACAATACACTAATATAATGATCGTACTAAATTTTAGGTGCGAGTGCAAAAATAGTCCGACTCAGCTGTATGTAAAATTTCTATAGAAATACCCATCATATCACGATCCAGGTGTTTAGTTCAAATCATCCGTAACCACCTTCTTGAATTATAAAGATTTAAAATGTTTGTTACACAAATTGAATAAACGTAGATTCGTAAAATCATTAAAGTGATTAGACCATCAATAGTTCTTTATATCCACTTCTAATGTATTAACTGTTGAAGTAGTTGCCTTTAGGTCTCTATTTTGCATAATAAGGAAAATTGGCAAAAAGGTCATATAGCATGTATAGGCTCATATGAAATGGTCATTACAGTTGTCAACCTCAAGAAAACTACACCTATCGCTATACCTGAGCAATGATACTCTTCTCTGTGAATCGAGTTTACGATTTTGGAACAACCATGCAATTATGGACACTATTGTTTATCTTGGATAATTTTGTGATGGAATCATTCCGAGGATATATATCGTTGATTCGCAGCAGAAGGACCAAAATCAGCTACGAAAAGGTACGAAAATTTTAAATGTACTACAACACATTTTACCTAGGCCTATTATTGTCCTTGAACTTTGTCGGCAAAAAACAAAACAAACTTCGCCGCCTTCGACGCGAAATAAAAGCCACCTCAACTTCCAGTCCCCCTTCCGAAATCAAATGGAGCGTCCCTAACATTGTAATATTTAATTACCGTAAAATGGGGGTAACTTCGGTAAGCGGGGTAACTGTGGTCGTTCAAATATATTTTTTAAATGGTCATATTTCCGTACAGCAATATTGTTTTTAGTCATATTTGGTCTCAATTTGTTAAGAAATATATTTGGAAGAAGTCGCTCATGTCCAATTTCTTTGAAAGTTACGAAAATATTGGCATTTTTGACCAAAAATGAGCATTTTTTACATTTTTTTCAGACAAAATAAAAATCGATATTTGTGAGCAAGGATGCGTGCTTGCTTAATTTTGCATGGGGACAAATGTCACAAAAAACAAAACCTTGCCCATATACAGCGAAGATCAATTTTTTCATTTTCTTTTCTTCATGGAATGTAATACTCTGACCAAAGTTGCCCCAAATGCGGGGTAACTTTGGTCAGGCTATTTTCAACCCCTAGGGCACCCTTTCAAAATTATTCAAAAATCTTTTTCAACTTCAAGGTGTAGAAGGGAACCCTAACGTCATAAAAAGAGATAATTAGAAATATATTTGGTTTTGTTTGGAAGCAGTGGTTTAAAAACTCTGAAAAGTGCCCAAAGTTACCCGTTTTACGGTATCGGATAGGCCTACTGATCGATGTAAGTAAATATTCCAGCATGCCAAAATACCATCAGATGAAACATCAGATATACTAATGACAAATAAAAATTATACAGAAAATAGACCTACTGTGGCTTTTATCATTATTAAACATGCCCGAAGAGAACGATTTGAAAATAAACAGATTCATAGGCCTAAATACATTGATACAGAATGTGTATTATGTATATGTAGCAATGTTGCCCAAAATATGACAAATTATATGTAGGTCCTAAGCCACTGAAAACGTATAAAAATATAAAGAAGGAAAAAAAATGTTATAAAAAACAGTAAGCGTAGAAAGAAAGGTCCAAATAAATAAAAGTAAAGGCCTACGAAGTAAAGCCTAAGTGAGGGTAAAACACATCTTGCATAATAAGTACAACGTACTTAGCCAACAATTTAACCTGCCCGTTTTGATCTTTACTTACTTTTCACAGATTGCATTGTAAGGGCTCGGATAGCGACGTTTTTACGTATTTTGTTTGTGGCACCTAAGAGCAAATCAGACACATCCTTCTGATATCAAATAATTTAGATTTTTATTAAATTCGCGATACAATACACATTTTAAGGCAAATTATTAAAATTGATATTTTTGAAATTTAACAGTCCTCAAAGTAAATTGTATAAATCTAACGATATGCAGTAAATAGTAGGAAGTTGGGTTGAACAGCCGTCAATCATATGAAAATTGTGACCTTCATTATTAAAGATATAGATTTTTTCCTCAAAACACTAAAAAATGTAGGTCTTTTTGGAAACAAATGTTTAAGTTCTATATGAAAGGTCAAATTTTCAATTGAGTCGGCTTTTCATCCCAGCTACATAGGCCTATAGTTTAATTACATATCATTAGATTTATAAAGTTTACTTCGAGGACTGTTAAATTTGGAAACATATAAAAAATATGAAATTTTAATAATTTGTATTATATCGCGAATTTCACAAAATCAAAATTATTATTATTATTATTAGATATAGGGACAATCCTCGTATTCAGCATGCAATTCGATATGTCTGATGTGCTCTCAGGTCCCATGACAATACTGTGCAAATGTTGCTATCCGCTTCCTCAATTTATTGTATTAATGAAAATCATTTTCTTCTTGTTTTTCGTATCATTGTTTTGCATGAATGAAGTGATGATAACAATACCGCACTTTTCGCAAATACTTGCTTTTCAAAAGTGCAATTGATATTAACACTACATTCGTAAATGCCAGTACTTTTTCCTGAAAAGTATTTGCTTTTCAGAGAAAAGAGAAAGGCATTTACGAATGGCGTGTTATTAGTGATCATCGCTCCATTCGTGGAAAATAATGGAGCGGTAAAACAATAGCGCGACGTCATAGGTGTGTATTAACACGTAAGAAAATATCAACTATCAACATTAAATTTTGTCGTTCTGGATTTTTATTTTAATTTTTTCATTTTAATCTCTGCCATTAATTCAAAGTACTTGCGGCCGGGTATCTTACTGTAAAACTTACACGGTGAGTATTAATGGTATAAAACCCATTGTTCCTAACACTATGAAAACCATGTTGGGTTGAATTTGAACCGTTTTCCTGTAGATTGAGTTGAGAAGCACAGGTGAAATGAGAGATCCTAGGTTCTGTATACTTGCTTCAAACGCAAAAACCACTCCTGAAAAGAAACCATTTATCATATGTTTTAGGTACTTTTTAAGATATAGTTTGAAATATATATTCTTGTAGTTTCATTTTAATGTTTTTAATTGTAAAGCGCTTTGGCAGTTGTTAATATAGCGCTCAAAAAGTGTTTGATGAATAAAATGCATTACAGGTCCATGACTAAAATCAACCTATAAACGCCGAGCGCACACGGTCTTGGACAGTTATTTCGTTACTGATTATGGTGTAAATACACAAATTTAGATAGATGTCTTTGGATTTACACTTCGCAGTAAAAAATAATGCAAATGTTTTCATCTGAAGCCAAGCCTGTATTATGTTATCGCTAATACACATCGGGCAACTCAAAGCTTCGGCGCTAAGTTTCCATTGTATTGGTCTAGATCGTGTTTACTGTGAGCATGGAGAAGTTACTTTTGTACAGGAATTTTCTTTTGCTGCAATTTAAACCATATCTGTGTGACTCCGCGGAGCCCTGAAAAATAGATTTTGATCTGGGCATAGACCCGGGATCAACCTAAACATAACTAAACATAAGCAACAGATGCTATAGAGGCACTGTTTTATTTTCATTACAAGCTCTTTAGTGAGAGGTGTTTTACGCTGCTGACAACCACCGAGGGGACCGAAACTCTCAATCAACTGATGATCCCGCTTGTACATGTCCTGATGTTTTATGATATAACTTCCGATATTAAGGAATCGGATAGCAACGTTTGCATAGTATTTT
This sequence comes from Amphiura filiformis, assembly GCF_039555335.1. Classification (NCBI taxonomy): domain Eukaryota; kingdom Metazoa; phylum Echinodermata; class Ophiuroidea; order Amphilepidida; family Amphiuridae; genus Amphiura; species Amphiura filiformis. The sequence continues at coordinate 38,314,294 of NC_092628.1, forward strand.
TTGTGGAACATGAGAGCACATAAGACACACCAAATTGTATTCTGAATACGTGGAATGTCCTCCTGATATCATATAATTTTTTATTGTTCTGGAATTTAAAGTATAAGTAGCTGGAAAGAAAACCGACCTAATTTCGTATTGAAGATATGCATTTTTCCAAAAAACACCTAAAATTGTATAAGTCTTACCGTGTTCATGTTCTGAGACCATCTTGGCCATCATGGCGGGAATCAGAGCCTGGCTGATGTTGCGAAAACATCCAACAAATCCAGCTATACGTGTTAAAATATGCAACTATTTGGTGTTAATAATCACCGTCAATTTTGGTTCTTACGGGAACAAGTTACAACATTAATATAGCCGCTCGAAAAACTCAACTCTATTAATTGTAAATTTAACATTTTCTGCGATCGAACATTTATTTTAATAAGTCACTGTGCAATTATTGTTGAGTCGAAGTGAACATGGAGATCTATTGCTAATTACAACCAACTGGCAACTGAAATATTGATTTACTTGCCACATATCCAACGTGGGTAAAGCATAGATAATATCTTTGGTGTAGGGGTGTAAACATGAAAAAATCAACCTGGTACAAGTTGACTCAAGACGCTTACCAATGTACAATCCGCCTGTTGAATTGGCAAAGGCATGTAAATAGCCATAGAGAATATTAAATACCATACTGCTCTGAAGATTCCAGAGGTCGGGAAGACACAGAGATAGACCCTTCGTACCCACTGTAACAGCTGAAATAAAGAAAGGAGTACAAGGAATTTATATGAGTGAAACCTCTACGAATTTGTAGGGTGTCTCTGACCGAACCGCGCCGTCGGAAAGTGTATTTTTAGTAGTTCTTGAAAAACATTTACTACGACAGTCCATTTTAAATCCTGTCCACAGATGCAATACAGCACTCAAAGCGCTCATTTGCATGGCAGAATAACCAGTCCATTTATTCTCCTCCGCAACCAATTTGGTTCCGCTCCCTCGGAATCAAACTGGCCGAGAAAGAGACTACCCTTCATTGTGTTTGTTCATTTGTGTATGGAGAGCCATTTATGGAATCCGAAAAACTTAGGCTACGCTCTCAGCTAGATTCCGATGCCGCATTGTACTAGAAATCCTTTTATAAGCATAAATTACTATAACCCTGGCACTGGCAAATCAGAATTTGTCATTTTAAAAGGAAACGAAAATATATGTTAAAAAACAGATCCACCTGTGTACATATAGATGGGTAGGGAAATATAGTCTTAAAATAAACTCCTCAACAAAAATTTGGAATATTTTTGTCAAGTATCTGTATCTCCAATTATTTGTGACAAATCCATATCGTGTTGCATATCACTGGATAGCTACAATACTCCCCTTTACAATGACACCCAATTTGAAACAAACGATATGAATATGTCACAAATACTTTGAGCCTCAGATGCTCGACAAAACTTTCCAAACTTTTGTTGAGGAGTTTATTAATGCATTTAAAGAAACATGCGGGATATAATGAACCACTGACCTGACGACATGATAGCAAGATTTATTAGTTGTTGTATACTTAATTAAATCCCAAAAAGGGTTGTTTACCGCACTGGTCAGCGTCAATGCAGTCACAGGAGCCCGGCACAGAAGCATGTTTGTTACGTAATCCAATTAGGATGTGCTTAATATCGACAGGAGATTAAAACCTTCGCAACCGGCAGACTGGTTTGCGCTGTCACCATATTCTTCTTTTGCCCTGATATAGGAGTTGCAATATCCTATTAAAATACTCTTCATATTTTGACGCTACTGTCACTTCTTCATTCTTAGGTACATAGGTACATAGGTATATTCTGTTTATTAGTCCAATCCCTATTTTATCTACTTGAAACCTAATACCTACCTATAGAACTACCAAAAAGTATAATCGTCCAGTAACCGGAAACAAGCACAGACGACCAACAAAATGGCGGTCCTAATCCATAAATTATGACGAGTCCAGCAGACGATTCTAGTATCTCTCTCATAAAATCTATCAGGTAAAGTAGACCCAACCGCCATCTGCGAAGATTAGTGTTCGTTTTGAATAAACATATCAGATCATTTTTGACTCCAGCCATGATGCTTAACTCCGATTCGTCATTTCGCTTTTTCGTGCGATTGTCATGTCTGTCAACAGTTTCGATCAAACAGGAAGGGAAGAAAACGTATAGAAATGAGAGACTATACGATATGCACATCACCAATATTGGAGGCCCGAATCCAAAGTCTCTAATGATAAAACCAACAGCCACATTACTCACTCCGAGCATTATTCCCCGTGCTGACTGAAGAAGAGCCATACGCAGCAAACGATTTTCATTATCCGTGATGTCAGCGAGGTATGCGAAGGCCTGTGCGTTTAATAGCCCACCGCCACCGAACAAACCTGTCAATATCAAGTTATATCAGTAAAAGTTCAAAACAAATCAGATCAATTCATGTTGAATCTAAGGAGCTATGCAATAATTAAGAGCCCGGGGTAAAATTTCCAAACGGCGGGCCAAGAAATTCTTCCTCCTCCCCCTCTTGGCCTGCCAAAAATCGCTTGCCCCCCCCCTCGGCCTGACAAAATTCTTGGACCACCCCTTTGCACGTGGCAAATTTTGGGATCCCAATTTACAAACCTTAAAAGGGAATTTCGGGATGTTAGCAACAAAAATGACCTGGTATGGTTAAACCTCAAAATCATGTGACCTTTATTAAAACATGAAATAATAATAATAATAATAATAATAATAATAATAATAATAATAATAATAATAATAATAATAATAATAATAATAATAATAATAATAATAATAATAATAATAATAATGAATAGATTCATCTGGGTTGGCAGTATTTACCTTGGATAGAAGCACCCACAGTGAGTACCCATATTGGGAGCATAAGGTGATATGTTAGCAGATAGCTTATGGAAAACGCGACGAACCCAAATGTATTCAATCCGAAGACAATTTTACGGCCTATCACATCGCTCCAGGCACCTAGAAGTGGGGAGACGAAAAGAGCTGGAAGCGTGTTACACAAAGAAAGTACCATTTGCCAAAATGCGACATCCGCTTGCACTTCCTGAAGACGCACGTAATATGGATTACTTCTATTTCGATCGACACACGTACCATTAATCCCCCCGTCCGAATCAGGCAATGTCACATTTTGTTCCATGGCTACTCTGTAGCGTAAATACTGTGGAGCCACCGATATCATCATTCCCGCGCCTATCGATATAAACATGAGTATGGGTTCCACTGTAAGGTATCGAGAGGCTGCCCTCTGTAGATTGGGTGATGCGTCTGGAGGAGCAGGATGGAGGAATTTCATGCTCTTTCGAGATGATTTAGTCTTAACTTCCCCATTTGTCGCCATGATTGGTCTGATATGAGAATAAAAATGACACAAGATCATATTTATCATGTTTATATTAAAGTCACTTTATATCATAAAATAGTTATGAATTTAAATTAAGGCGGTATTAGTTGAGCAATTCCGTAAATTATGAAACCAAATGGCAAGAGGTTCCAAAAGATTTGGAAATCGTTAAAACATGATATGGAAGGTGTCATATCGAAGTTCTGCAAGAGTACTGGCACCCAAGTGCTGCTCATTGTCATACTTAACTAACTGTGGCTCTCAATAATTATATTAGATGCCCTTTCCTACGAAAGATTCTGTGGCTCTGATAAGAGGCGTGAAAGTGAACTACCAATTGTCCACTGAAATATTGGTGGTCCTGAAAAGAGCCGCTTGTCTACGTTTATTAACTAACCTAACATTAATTATATTTAACAGCCTTCAAGTTAAATCCCAGGTTAAATCACTGAAAGGTTGGAGACTCTGAGAAGTGTCTTTGCATGCTGTAGCAATTTTACGCTAAGCCCACGTACAATCACTACTCAAACTCGAGTTTTGCGTTTCACTGTATAGCATGTATGATGATTTGTAGGTAAGTAAGCTTATTATGATTATAAAAATAGATAACCTATTTTACTAGCCATATCAGCTCATATCTATCGTCTCTTGCATATTAAGATACCAGTTATGTTTACCCCCGTGTTTACCCCATAACAAAGAAAGATATGTCATAATTGGAACCAGTAGCTAATAGCTGCATCTTTTAACTCGAATTTAAGACCTCATTCGTTGAAATCGTTCAAGAAATAAAGACACGGCGATCAAAAAACCCAAGGCAAATTTAAAAATTGCAGTTTGCTCCATCATGTCCATTGCATGCCCTATTGATTGACATAAAACGTTCTCGAACAATATAGCGCCGTGCTTCCACTGACTAGCACATTAAATCTAGCGTCATGCTTTAATTTTCTTCCTTAGGTTTTAGATTACCATTTCTTTAATTCTCAACCAATTTCAACAAATGAGGTATTAAATCAGAGCCAAAGAGTACTGTACTCTGTAGCAGGTATTGGCTGCTTGTTTAAATTTTGACATATTTGTCTTTATCTGGGATATACATGGGTGAACACAACTGGTACCTTAATTTTTTTGGCTTATTGGTTTACCAGATATCTCCCGGTAGTTATCTAATCATTTTAAATCAAACGTAACCACGCCTTACCTTTCCTGGAAGGATGAAAATCGAATAAAAGTGCAGGCAGTAATTCTGCAATCGCCACAAGGATTTTGGTCGACATCGCGGCAATTGTTGTCAGTACCCATGAATAACATCGGCAACCCCGCAACCTTGCTAAATTCGTCTTTTGACAAATTTACGGTAATCACTATGTCATGGAATTTGTATGCCAGTACTTTCTTTGTCATGCAATTTGTCGTGTCGTAGAAGTGACGAATATTTTAAACTATATTGGCAAATGTACTTGTCAATCAGCTACTTTGCTGATTTGTCACTTGAATTCGCCATGTTAATTTGTTAACTTGAATGCAAGATTATTGATTTGTAATTGGTTTCCTTCAAACTCGTCATTTAACAGCAATTGTTTGTAATTTGACAAGTTCCATGCATGACACCCATTGACAAATCTCTTGCAGTTAATGACTAAGTTTCAGTGTACGTGTTCCTAATAAACCTGATAAAAATAGAATAGGAAAACTATATTGCAACGCACCAATTAGAAAATACTAACCTTGTTCAAGATCCTTAAAGCATTAACTGAAATGATACAAAACAAATGAAATACATAATCATTATCTTCTTGACGTTTTTACATTGGCCTAATTATTATTATAATATAAATAATAAGGAACAACGTTTATATTCTAATCACTTGTTATCAGTCTTGGCAAATGTTCAATCAGTAATTTACTGATTTGTCACTTGAATTCGTCATGTTCATAAAGTGATTTGTTAATGCAAGATCAATGATTTGTAATTAGTTTCCTTCAAACTCGTCATTTAACAGCAATTGTTTGTAATTTGACAAGTTCCATGCATGACAAACTTTTTTCTCACCCATTGACAAATCTCTTGCAGTTAATGACTAATCTTCAGTGTACGTGTTCCTAATAAACCTGATAAAAATAGAATAGGAAAACTAAACACGCTATATTGCAACGCCCCAATTAGAAAATACTAACCTTGTTGTTCAAGATCCTTAAAGCATTCACTGAAATGACACAAAACAAATGAAATCCGTAATCATTATCTTCTTGACGTTTTTACACAAGCCTAATTATTATTATAATATAAATTTATAAGGAACAACGTTTACATTCTAATCACTTGTTATCAGTGTACTATCAGAAGCAGCACGTTACCGTTGTACCTATGACCGGGACCGATGATGGATTATTTTAAACCGTGTGTATACATACCCGGGATCAGACCGCAAAATATTGACACTTTTAAGGTCAGCGGCCTTAAATACGCCATCAGATTATTACATGACTAAATCAAAACCAAAAATGCTTTCATCAAGTTTTTTTGTTAAATAACAAAGACATTCCCTCCTTTCAAGTTCTCGGTTTTAGTTTCTCTTTTGTTTAGAAACCAGAAATCAAGGGATTAAAAACAGGAGGAGGTCTTGTCTGCAATCATAACACCGAAAGCTGAATTTATACTACATCCCTGAGCGATAGCGATTAGCCAATGAGGTAGAGCGCGAGCGCCTTTTGTTGCGTTGGGGAAAACGCCGCTACTTCATTGGTCAAATATCAAACCCTTTTTCGCTCCGCAATGGAGTAATAAATTCAACATATATGGTCATTGTTTACTTAATCCTATATTAAAACATTACAAGTTCAACGTTTTCTGCAACCAAGAAGGTAACAAGAAGTGGAAGACCGAAGATCTGTTGTGAACAATTCCTAATCAGTAAATTTTGAATCTAACTTTACCACTGAAAGAACAAATTGCAATAATGGGCCATTTAGGACCTTGTTAGTCAGAACACAATCAGTGAAATGTTCATGTTTTAATTTTACATTACGTGAATAATGATCACTGATGTGAATAATGACAATTATTATTGATTATCATTATGTTTTGATCACATCCAAATTCATGAATCAAAAAGAATAATCCAATGAGAGCTGAACAGATTTCCTTCAATGGATACTGAATGCTGCAACCTTTATATCTTGGGTTACTTTCATTAAAATGTACGCTGCGACATCAATATTGGGACAATTGGAACAATTGAGATGTCATAATGCGCAGAAATAAATTCTGCTTCGACTGCATTATTCCAAATTTGGCAACAATCAAAGGTTTAGGAATAATGGACATTATTTAAATGGGTTATAACTTTTTGGTAGATGTTTATATGATAGCCTATTGTCTTGATTGTGCTATTAAAGCATTATATTATCGGCTACTTATCCGCCTTTGTGTTATGTTATGTTGAAGTAAACACAAATTGTATGGATCGGATATCAATTACACGCGTGCACGAAGGCTGATGCATTCATAAGCGACATAAAAATTTATAAAGTAGTTTCTTGTCCCAGGAAAGCAAAACACATGCATCTTACCTTGGCTTCCCTATCCCCTCACCTATATTTTTTGTTAAAGCGCAGTGATTTATAGTGCGCTACGCACAGGCACAACGCCAGGCGTTGATCCACAAGCCTCAGCACATATTACCTACTCTACCCATTCCCTCTCCTACTCTCCCCAGTGTATCCTTCTCTCCCTTACCTCTCCCCCTACACTGTATTCTCCCCTCCCCTACACCCTAGTCCACTCCCCTCTCGATTTCTCCCATTCCCTTCATTCCCTTCCCTCTTCCACTCTCTCCCCTCTGTTTCTCTTTCTCTCTCCCTACCCCCCCCCCCCGCACCATCCACACACCTTCTCTCCCTCTCTCTCCCCTTTCTCATTTACTTTTGCGATATATAACTTGAATAAAAGTCAACAGTCTTGATATCGGAAGTCGTATAGCTTCGATAGAGTATCCCTTATGCGATATGCATATGAATAAGATGCGTACATCACTCGAGTGTCTATTCTTGTGTAATCTCAGTAGGAAATATTTAAAAACTTGAATTATTACTGGAAAAACACTTTTTGGCTGAACAGGCGCCTGCGAAGTCGAGAAATGCGCCCAAAAAACAAACAAAAAAGGCTCAAAAATGGGTTTCAAGGTTATTAGATATTGTTAATCCGTTTAATCCGTATGATGGCGTTTTGTTGAATATTCAGTAGGCCTATGCTAAAAGATCATAATTGTTACCACTGAAAAGGAGGTATTTCAGGCTCAGTAATAAATGATTTCCAAAACAAAATAGCAACACCGATAATCTAAAACTTATAAATCTATAACTTAGGTGTGAAATTAAGGCTTCTGGTGTAAGATTTTCGATTTTCACAGGCTTCAACTTAACTTTCGGTGATGAATTAATTCAAGGCAATAATTATTGACAGCAATGGATGTTCTAATGGCATTTAGAATATTTTAATTGTCGTCTGCAATCACTATCGCTGTGATAGTATAAATGCAAAAGCGATGAGCGATGCATCACAAAATCCGGCGATTGCCCTTCGCTTTCCAAAAGCGGTGCATCGTAATCGCTCGGCGATCGACTATAAAATCAACTTAAGTTATTTATAATTAAAGACAGAGATAAAAAGAATTTATCGCGTCTGACGTCATCTGTCAATCAAATTCGAGCACGGTTTGTTTACAAGTGTCGTGATGATTGACTTACTGAACGCGGCGGTATAACCGCGCGCCTTATTGTTAATTTTGCACATTCAAACATGCAAACCATCTCAAAAGTTAGGTCTTTATAGTAGGAAAACTTTCTTTCGCGAAGGCACCATGTCAACAATGCCTAGAAAAGCTGTTTTTTGCCTTGTACAAGTACGTAATTTTTCGCCATTTGCTGCTATTCCTTTTCTCCGATCAGCACCTGATAGATCGGTCTTGCTTTTACGCGCTATTAACCAATCAAGAATCGTAATTGACAGTGACATCAAACGCGATAAATTCTTTTTATCTCTGTCTTTAATTATCATGATTATAGTCGTCACTACGAAGCATAACATAGTACATGCGCAGTTTAGACCGTAGACGGCTGGTAGAGTTAGTCTATGTATTAAATATAACGATTCCTTTTGTTAAATTCTCAATTTGATTGACAGCTCTCTTGTGAACATGAAAATGGATTCGCGTGATAATCTTTTTGTGGAAACTGGAATAAATTACGAATATCTTTGTTATTTAATGACGCAAATTAGCAAAGTCTTGAGCCTGCCCATTGTATCATGTTTTATGGGCTGTATAACAGAATAATTACAATACTGACCTTATAATAAAAATCCTGTAATGTTCACATCGATCATAATCCAAATGCTCTCCGTCCGTATGAGTTATCCTCTATGTATGATTTCTATGTTATCTCTTCAATATTAAAGGTCAAAGTCATGTACTATGAGCTCTACTTATCACTTTATTTGAGAGATTGTGATTTCTTACGTCTACGCTAACTTGCTTATACGTTTAATGCCGCATCACGAACGCCAGTTTGAATCAATAAAACAACTCACAGTAGAGTGATTTGGAATTATTTGTTTATCAGGCGTTCGTATCCTATATAGATATTCGCTTGAGAGATTTGAGAGTTTGCAGTTTCTTACGCCTACGCTAACTTGGCGTAGAGTGATTTTAAACATATTGATTTTACTGGTGTTAACATCCCATAGAAGAATCCAAGGAGCCAAGTGATGGAAGTTAATGCATTTGACTTTCGTTGTTACATCATGGATTTCCTCTCTACTATCACCTTATGCTCCAAATAGGATATGGTCATCCCTCCCAGCAAACACAAAAATATTGAGTCAAGTTAGCTCAATAGCAGTCAAGTCAGCTCAATCGATAAGATGTTCTACAATGGTGCGAGAGGTTGCGGGTTCGAACCCTGGCGGTGGTTTAGTACGCTCTCGTGGAAAAATTGAGTCAGCTTGAAATTCCTATGAACAAGGAACTTCTCATTGTAACCCGTACGAAACGAAACTCGGGGAGCTGATCCTGCTTGCGAAGGTCATTAATGGAATGTCTAGAGTGTGCGCTTTTGAAGCTGCGAGTCCCTGTGTTCTTGTCAAATGGTTTATGGAATAGCGTGGGGCGTATTGGTCAGTGTAAAGTGTGCTGAGGTTTGTAAATCAGAGTCGTTTTTTACACGCTTTGGATTCAAGACGTTTTAAAAGCGTTTTAATGTTTAGGTGAAAGGTTCAAATACCTTGGCTCAATGGTAGGGTGTGATGGAGACTCTACACCGGAGATCAATGCTCGTCTAGCAATTGCCAGAGATGCCACCAGCCAATTATTAGGATTATGGAAGGCTAAAGCGATCAGCCTGAAGCTGAAGAAACAACTGGTGAGATCCCTTGTCTGGAGTATAGCCCTGTATGGTGCAGAAAGTTGGACCCTAAAACAAAGCGATATCAAGAAGATAGAGTCGTTTGAGCTGTGAGCTGTGGGTATGGCGCAGAATGCTTCAGGTCAGCTGGAAAGATAGGAAAACCAATGCATGGATCCGTCAGAAAGTGGGCATCACAGAGAAACAAGGTCTGCTCAGTCAGCTGAAGAAAAGAAAGATATCCCTGTATGGTCATTGGAAGCGGCGTCCAGATAGCACATGATGCAGTCATGTCTACAGTAGAATTCATCTCGACCTTTGCATGACTTAAACCCCATTAAAAGCTATTAAACCAAGATAACACTCATTGAAGCAGCTCAACTGATTAAATCAGATCTTCTCTGGTTGTGCACAAGTGTCTGTTTTACATGTGCGACATCGCAATAAAGCTGGTATTATAGCTTCAGTTGGGTAACCGATTATAAAGGAAACGAAAGGAAACAATGGTATGTGTACCTTTGTTCACGAAATGAGACAATGACCTGCTTTTTGTTAACCAGCATTCTTCAAAATGAGCAACATAATGATTGTTGACTTAACACGGTTTGGAAATAATTTCTTCATATTTTTGGTGTTATCTGTCGTTTACATATCCTTCCTAAAACACAAAAGTGCGACCCTCTCCAAACATCTAAATTAGTTAAAAATTTAGGACATGTTACAAAACTATATTTTCTAGAACCTATTTATAATAGTTTAAATGTAGCTTGTACCGTTTTTTTTGTGGCATCCTTCAGAACGGAGCGGTCCGTTACCAATATAGCTCAATATTTTCGGTCAAATCTCCATTCAATTAACACGGGGAGTTGGCTAGCTATGAGCTAGCTATGCTTTGCCCTCACTCATATTCTACGAAAGTGCGACCCCTTCTGAACATCTAACCTAGCTGTAATTTTAGGTCATGTTAGAGAAATATATTTGCTACAAGTTTGGAGAATAATTTAAATATTGCCCGGTTATTTTTCACACAGTGATGTTAACTAGGTAATGCCCATATACCTATAACATACACTGTTTGTAGAGGTCACGCGTCAATGGTGAGAGCACTGTGTATTGTGTATAGGAAAACGGACAGTAACTGCAGTATGATTGTTCAGATAACGATAGAAGGAGAAGTAGAAGGAAAAGCCAGGCCAGGTCGAAGGAAAACAGGATGGATTGACAACATCAGAATGTGGACTAATGGTGGAATGGCCGTGGCAAGAGAGAAAGCACGCAAGAGAATGCCGACGGTTCTATGAGGACTATGGCAACGCAGCAGCAGCAGCAGTTTAGGTGATATAAGGTATGAATACGTTTTTGAAACCTTTTATATGAAAAAAACACTACAACAACATTTTTAAAATGTTTTGTGTCTACTGAGCTGTGAGCACGGTAAACATAAACTTTCACCTTTATTTTGTGTCAAATTGAAAATTGTCCTGTTAAACGCACAATTTCACATTAAATTTGTGTTATAATAGTGTACATGATGCACACAAGGAACATTGTGCCTTTACGTCCTCAGACAACACCCTGATACCTCACTGAAATGCAAAATACTTTGACCCCCATCATCGAATCGTTTATTCCATCATTGACTACATTGTATAATAACTTTCTACAAAAATTAATATGACAAAATCTACATGTACTATTTAGTCCGTCAAAACAATGCAGTATTTGACCTCTGTTGCAATTGCCATCTACAATCTGTTATTAAGTAGAAAAGGCACATAACGAAGACACATTGATATCAAGTTCCGTCGTAGTTCCTTGTGCCTGACTCCTCCAATTTAGACATTTTACTTACCGCTTCATTTCAAAAGACAATTGAGGGGATGAAAGAATCAGGGTGCTCCATTTTCTTTTTTTTTTTTTTTTTTTTCAAATAATATTTACTTTTTTTTCTTTAATTAGAAGTTTAAAGTATTATAGAACTTATCTACCTTCAAGTTTAAACTCTACTTTACGTTACATTGCATTACACTCATACGAAAAATTACGGAAAAGATCAGAAAGATCGTATATGGTTAAAATATGTATGCATGCGATACTCGTGTGGTAGTAATGCTCAAAATACGTTTAGAAAGAAGTGCAAAGTATATAATGTATGAAATTTTTATAGGTACTTTGTAATTTTAAAACAATGGTACCCATAGGGTCTATAATCGATTATATTATTATTAATAATTGTTCTAGGGTACTTGCACAGAAAGTCAGATGGCGGGATGAGATAGCACGTTTCAAAGGGATCGGGTGGATAATAATAATAATAATAATAATAATAATAATAATAATAATAATAATAATAATAATAATAATAATAATAATAATAATAATAATAATAATAATAATAATAATAATAATAATAATAATAATAATAATAATAATGGAGCAACTTTTACTATAGCAAGTTTGATGCCCAAATGCCCCATAAGCGCTTTACATTATAAAATTATATACCAAAAATAAATGATAAACAAGCATACAAGAATGATATACAGGCTTAAAAAGTACGGTACTAAAAAGATAATTTATTACAGTCTCCCAAAATATGAAACAATGTAAAAATAGCAAATATAAATATACACTTAACAACTGCATATTTACATCAACCAAAAACAAAGACATCCAGAGGACAAGTCACTAAATTGAACAAGGCACAAATGTACCTGCAAAGACGAGTAAAACATCAATGTACATGTAAGTCATCAAATCATCTTTATGAAGAATTATTGTATAACGATGCCAATTTCAGATGCACCCTGTATTTTGAATCAAACCTCTTGAAGAAAGATGAATTTGGAAGGTAATACCTCCCCCAAAGTCTCACATTACTTGAAGCTAATATACCTAAGTCAGAACATGATGTAAAACTTAAGTCGCTTCTACTTCCAATCAATGCCTGCGTGCCCGGTGGAAAGAATCTGTCGCCATGTGTTTACATGATAACAGAAATTCAATTTACAAAGTCTCTCTTTCAGATTTGAAACCCTTCTACACTGCGGCTTATAAAGTTTCTTTCTCTTTAAGTTTTTGCACAATTCGCACTTCACCCACTCAACGTGCATGTTCAACTCATTCAAAGAACTGCGCAATTTTTCGAAAAGCAACAGTACAGGAAAGAAATGCACTGTGGGAAATTTTGGATTGTTTTAATTGAAATATTATCTATGATATATTCTCCAAAGATTATCTTAATATCTTTCATCAAGTTCATGGATTAAATATCTATTTTAAATAACATCAATATTCAAGATGTCAGACATCAAATCGACGATCGACTGTTGTTTTCATCTTAATCAATTCACGTAAACAACGCCAAAACAATTCCTGTCCAGCTCTATCTTTCGGCCATCTTAAATATCCCTTTTTACAAAGAAATTGTCTTAACCACATAGTCATTTTGTTTTCTGGAATAGGCTTCAATAGTATAAGAATCAAAACATCTTGCCCTTCGTTTAGGAGTCTCAACCAGGCATGTTGCGTTTCAAAATAACACCATTCACTTTCCAGATAACTTGGTGATAATACCACCAATGTTTTGCGGCTGTTGTGGATTGCTTCTGATATGGTTTCAAGTAGAGGAGTCCCTGGAACAAAATCTCTGGCATGGCCGATACACAAACGAAATGGTTCTATGCCTTCTTCCAGATTAGGCCTCAAATTATTTAGTACCCATGCTAGATCTATATCATTGTCATGAGCGTAAGAAACAAAAACATCGTATCGAAGTAGATTTGCGTTGACAGGATGATCTTCCCCTTCTTCTCCTTCTTCCATTAGAGGTTGGTATTGTCTTCGCCGATTACATAAAATAAATAACAAATATCTGATATGCCATCTGTATTTGATCACGACAATTGTGATTAAACATAAAGTCAAACCAGCTGAAACGCCAATGCTAACATAAAATATCAAATATGATTTACAGTCTAAGTTTATTTCTGTTATACTCAACCCTTTGAATCCCTTAGGCGTATTACATTTGTACATTTCATTCGGTTTTAGAAAAACTTTGTTGTCTGTTAAAATCCAGTTCTTAAAAGGCCGTATTGCGCAAGTGCAATCAAACGGATTGCCGCTTAAATCAAGCTGTGTCAGGTGTAGAGCAGATGCGTTGACCAGTTCTACAAATTCTTCTGGAACTACACTAATGGAATTGTGCGAAATATTGAGATGAACTAAGTTGAACAGTTGTACTACTCCATCTAGTGCAACCAATCTATTATTTCCTATATCTAGATATTGTAAGTTTTTCAATGACGTCAACGTTTCTCTGTTAAGTTCCTGAATGTAATTGTCATTTAAATCTAGATATTCAACATTGGGAGTGGTGACGTTAAACTGCATATCAATAACTGATCCTAGTTTATTCGAAGCCAAAGTCAGATATGTCAAGTTATGTAAATGCACCTGTTTGTGCCATTTCTTTTCCAAGTCTCGGACCAAAGTAAAACTCTTCGTTAAGTCTAGAATATGAAGAGTTGCGAGACCTCCAAACGTAATGCGCATCTTATTCACGTAAGTATCCTTTAATGACAAAGTTTGCAATTGTGGAGCTTTGTTAATGAGATCCAATGGCAAAATGATTATTTTGTGTAGTTCAGGGTAGTTGAAGCTTATTTTGCTCAGAAAAGGTAACGCCATTGTCCAAGCGTTGGTTTCAAGTGGTAGTATAGATGTTATTGAACTCAAATTCAATACTTCCAGATACGTGAGTTTGTGTATCCATGGCCCGATATACCTTATAGGATTGCCTGAAAGGTCCAACTGTTTCAAAGACCTAACACTTTCGAATGAATTTTGGTCGAAGTACCCAGTATAACTATTGAAACTTAGGTCGAGCAACTGGAGCGATCCAGTTTTGTTGAAAGCACTGAATGCATCGACAGGTAGTATGTTCATTCCATTTCCCGCAAGATACAGATCCTGTAAATTCCCAAGACCATAAAATGCTTTATCGGATACATGCTGCATTGAATGAGAAACCCAAGAAACACGTAAGATAATGAGGTTGCTGAACAATCTAAATGGGGAATCATATATTCCACTTACGTAAGAAAGGTCTAAGTTCAGTTCTAATAGAGTGATGTTCCATTTAGAAATGAAATCCAAAGTTGTGGTCGTAATTTTGGCATCTGGTGGAGCAAGGTATATTTGTAGGTAATGTAATAATTCTGTTTCCATATAGGGAATACACTCTTGCGCTTCGTAAAACGTCGACATAAACTGAATATGCCGAAGAGGTGCCAATGTTCTATTGTCAACTATAGTTTCTGGGGGGACATCCCAGGCAAAATAGAGAAATATTAATGGCAAATCGGCGGCATTCTCAAAAGTAGCGTTGTTTATTTCTGAGACTCCAGAGCTGGAACGTAACAATAGGGTAGTCAGATTTGTCAGGTTTCTGAAGCCTTCTCCAAGGAAGAACGAGGTAAAATAACTTCTGCTCAGGTCTAACGTTTGAAGTGACTGCAATGGAGCTAGGGCATGATCAGGAATCGATGAGAATTTATTACTTTTTAAGTTTAGCCAACGCAAGTCTAACAAGTCATCGAAAATACCATTAGGTAAATGTTTCAGAAAATTATAAGACAGGTTAAGCTTGCGTAGTTGGAACAAACGGGTAAACGCTGTCACAGAAATGTCAGCAATCCGTGTAGTGCTGAGGATCAACTTTTCTAACAACGCGATATTTGAAAAGGTATTTTCAGGTATGGTTCCCAACTCGTTATATTGCAAATAAATGACTTTAAGGCTTTTATGTCCAGAAAATTGTGATTGGTTTACTTTCGTCAGACGGTTTACACTCAAGTCCACAAGTGTGATAGAACATGGAAGATCTGGAACAGCAGTTAGGTTTCTCTCGGCACAGTGCAACTTGGAAACATTGTACAATTTACATGGTAGAATTCCTCTAGGATACCTGTAGTTAATAGATGAGGTATGGTGGTCCTGTTGGTACGCTAAGACATGCAACTGTACAAATATCGTTGTAACTGTAAGTAAAAAGCGTGTGGTAGCCATTTCTACAGGTTTGCATGCATCCTTATCATCCTTATCAAACCTCCGTACTTGTAACAGCTCCGCCTTACATAATAATTCACAGAGATTCGTGCCAAATATATATTAAGAGTTAAACTCATGTGACTATAAGTCTTGTTTCGCTTCTTAACTAACAATAAATCTCCAGTCCTTCACCAACTACATGGTCACTTAAGGGTACGTTCTGTAGTGAGAATTTATTGAACGATTTTTACTCATTGTTTAACAACGCAGTAATGGTGCGAAAAGTAATTCGTGGATATATTTCTACATATTAATGAAATGACACCCCTTATACCAATACTTGGGATCTCTTTAATAGAACACATACCATATGTTATCTTTATATTACATGCAAAAAAAATTAAAAATATTAAAAAAAACCGACACAGGTACTAGATTTAATTTCAACCAAGCATTTCACTGTTTCGTAGTGAATGTGGATGTGAATGACGGTGTGCTACCATTCATACTACAGTTCATTCATAAAAATATCAAACTCACTCAATAGTATCGACCATAAAGTATATTCTAGCCAAATTTGGATACCATCCGGCACAAATACACAAATATTATCCACAGAAATATATACGCTAGAAATTCGCACACACAGAACAAATGGTTATTTCCCGTTACACTGTGGATCAAGGAAAGGTTATTTGCATAGTAATTACACTATTGAATTGTAAATTGGGTGATGATGTCGAAGCTCATTAAAGTTTGTATTGCAACTTGTTATAATGTGTGTGTGTCATCTTTCTTTGTCTCAATATTTGAGTGCAAACACTAGTCGCTTGGTCATGTCCCTTCCTACCATGAAGCAATGCTCCAACCTACCTTAATGTCCTATCCTGATAATTCGGCGAAGCTTATGTTGCCTCGTGGGGGGAGTCATGCGGCTCATGCATATAGTCACTGGAAACTGATGGTACCAATTTATTATTTTAATACAGACTGCAATATATTTCCTGGAAAATTTAACTGTAAGAAACAAAGAACTTTTTTAATCTTTCAACTTGATTTATAGATAAAATTTTTAAAAGCTGCTCTAAGAACTGCAAGGTAGGTGCCTCCTTAAGCAATATCGAAAGCGCCAATGGTATTCTTAATAGATACCAAGTCTTATCTTATCGTGTAGCTGGTTTCAGTTTGGGCGCAATGAGTGGGCTAATTAAGCTTAATTACGATGAAACAATGAAATGTATGGTTTCGCTCGTCTCATATTTCATTCTTTTAACTGCTAGGATTTAATCTCAGTTTCACATTGTGACACATAGTGCACCGTGTCCTTGGGCTGTACTAACCTTCATCTTTTACTTCTCACTTGCCTCAATTTGGCAGAATTGTCGAATTTCTGCTTATAAGTTATTGATTTAAGGTAATACACTATTTTAAAGTGTTGCGATTTGGTAGTTCACAACATCTTGCGAATGGTAGTGAGCTTCGGCAAAAATTGCACTGCTCATTTCCTTGAGAGCGTGTAAAAGAATTCAAATATCACAGAAATGCTTTTATAGGTCCTGTGGTTCTTGAGTTATGATGTAAAGAGGGCTGAAACAACACTTTTGTTAAATGTACATAACTCATTAACAACAATAAATTAAGCAAGTTTTCAAAGTATATTGTAGAATGAACTTTTGCAAAACATCAAAGTGTTATTTTTCAATAATATATTGATTCAGACAATAAAAATAGTGTATCAATCTGAACTAGGGCCACGGACAAACCGCGGCTCGTGAGTCATCCTATATGTTGCAGGGATAGGGAGGGGCGACCATGATAGGACCGTATGGGGGGTGATTGTGGGCAGTCGTTTTCGGCAATTTTCCTTTGGATTTTCTAAATTTTCAATTTTAAAAATTATCCTGGATGATATCTGTCGTGAAATAAATCAATGCTTCTATAGGCTTTAATAGGCCTAGTATATAGGCCTATTTATACCCTGATTATGCAATATATAGGCCTACAACAATAACTACAACAACAATAACAAAACCAACAACCAATATTTTGTTATTACTAATTTGTAAAAATAGGGCCTATATTCATATGCCGCGCCTATTAGACTAGTATAGGCCTAAAAATTCCTGAATTATATAATGAAAAAAAAACCGGGAAAAACAATCAATCAATCGCTGCAGTCAGAAATAAAGAAAGAAACGAACAAGAAAAAAGAAAAAAAGTGAGAGAAAAATAAAATAAACTAAATGGAATGGACCACATCGGGACTCGAACACGTACCAAAGTTTCCCAGCTCAAAACTATAGCATTGTATATAGTCCAGCGTGAGTCCAACGCGCTAACCGATTGAGCCACTGAGAGACATATAGAAATGACTGATCTCAAACTGACTATTATGGAATAGTGTATAACAGGCTCTTATGATAAACAAGCTCAATACCGCTGTAAATGTCGGAGGTATCGATGGCGAAAAACCTCGTTTTTTGCAAAAGTAGCTTAAATTTGGAGTGAAATTCAAATGGTAAAGTAAGCGACAGACATTTGAGAAATAATGTAGGCAGTTAGAAATCAAAATTAACGTTCCACAATCCAGATATCGATAATGTAACATAACAGTGTTTTGTGTTAATAAAATTTAATCGGTACTGTATTTGGTTCTTCCCCATGGCAACATTATTTCTTTGGTCGATTTGTAGTACAATACATAAAAGGAGAAAACAATCACTCGGCGTGGTTTTATACGGAGCGAACATTTGAAAAAAACTGCATGGAACGCGTTTTTGATCTTGTGAACATGGTGCGTAAAAATGATTTAAACGAAGGATTTTCAAACGGATTCTAAAAATGTGTATAAACACACAAAAATAATGTAAAGATACATCCATGCACCAACATTTGACTCACTGCGATATTTGATTGCTGAGAAAACGCGGTTTTAGAGAACAACTTTATACGTCTTTTATACGTTTTTATACGTTTCTTCGTTTAACCTTAACCCATGATATAAACATAATGCACCGATGATGCACCTCAAGTTTAATCTTAATTTCGGTCGCAATTTTGACATTCATCAGGATTCTGACATCTCCCCGGGGGGTTAGTGACTTTTGAATGTGGGCCAAGTGTCCATACAGGTGACTGATTTCTAACCTGGGTTGCCAGTCTCCAGATGAAGGTCAAAGTTGTGACCACAGAGGTCCACTATACACAAGAGACGAACCATTGTACATGTTCACGTAACCTCCTTTGCATAATTTTGGAGGTAGCGGATCGTATTCTGATTCGTTGAACTTCTAATTAGCATACTTTTGGAGGTTTCCATATTTGAGTTTACCTAATTAATTATTAATGACCTGAACGACATTGTTTACATCAGCACGTCATGGAGCTTGTTACTCGACCGATTCGAAACATGAAAAACATTTGCACTTTTCTTTCCATTAATGTTATATCATTAGCGGAGGTGTTAGGTTTTTTTTATATAAGGAAAATATTCCTGGCGATGACCCCATGTTGACAATGGCTAAATATGCTGTATTAATTCAGGAAAGGTCCGACGATTTGTCCGCCATTTTTGCCCTTCAGATTTTAAGGTAATTTAGTAGACCAGTCGTTTTCGTTATCATAACTACAGATTGCATAATTGGAAAGTGAACTTCGACGTACGTGATGCGAAAAAGTCTTGCCGTACCTATTTTGATTCATTTACATGCATGTTTCAGCCGAGACGGTTACGTTTGCGGCCACGCAGCGGTATACAGATAAGCTCATCTTGTTTTACTAAAGTAAAACATCTTTGGTTGTGACCGAAATTAATTTTGAGGTCATAGGTTAAAATATCAAATTATGATGAGTACTTATAAAAGTAAACTTTCATTTTTTGGTCTTCAAATGTGTATCTAATTCCCCTGCCACATTACCATGCCAATTGCCGCTCATGATGGACCAACCAATGACAAGCCTAGTCTCGGTCCCAGCCCATTTGTGCTCCTTCGTCACTAAACAAACATTTTAGTGACGGAGGATGGGACCGAGACAATGACAAGCCTTGATTTTGTCCGTTTGTCAGCATTAAACATGCAGTAAAACTGACTTTCGCCACAAAATTCGAAACTTCAACCAAAATTTTCATAAATACCTTTTGTACAGTCACATGGATTCATTGATAGCTATTGTTTAATCAACTTTAATGTTCAGTTACCATGTATGATTGACAGACCCATTGACAATTAACCAACCGGATAGGCGTTTTGGATTCGTATTGTATCTTTTGTTTGAGTTACAACAAGTGAGCAGATACTGATCAGATGTAGAAAACCCAGAGGGATATAATGGGTGTTGAGAAAGAGAGAATCCCTAATTAAAGAACTAATACGAGCGTATGAAAACCGAATCAAAGATTAGAACTGATATGAGCCCGTTGACTAAAAGAGTTTAAAGTGCCGGTATTGGTTATTAAAACATATGGCACTATTGTGAATATCAGGGGAAATTCAAAAAGCATTTTATTACCCAAACTGAACATCATCGCTCTCCTATTCTCGTTCTAGTTCTACTGGATATCTGGGTAGACAACGTTATTGCGCCCTATTGTGTCGACCATTTTGTGTCGAACACTGCAACAGTTGCTGCTAGAGCGAGTCGAAGGGTAGCATGACTTAGCAGTGTTTGCACTCATATTGAGACAAATAAAGCTGGTAAGGCGGAAGTCTACTGTTTTTTGTTTGTCCTGGGTTACGTTATTGTAAGTGTCACGTTGGAAAGTGTTGCAATATCGATATTAATTTTTTATCGATGTTAATTAAGAAAATATAAAATCCCCATTGGAATAATGGTATTTCACGACTTTGGGTAAACACAACGATACTAATCATGTTAATGATCATGCTATAATTACTTCTGACATCGAAAAATTAAATCTTTCTATAAAATGTTATTATTTAAATTCCAAAATTAAGGGTACGGAAGTTTTTGCGTACAGTATAGAGGGCCGAGAGGATCATAATAAAAATTATATTGAGAAAAATCAAAGATGTTTTGGTGTACGAATTGTATTGTAATGAATTACTGACGTAAATGTAAACAATGAAAAAAATTGTAATCCATCAAAAAACAAACCTTTTATATAAGTTCTAAATTTAACGTAAGTACGTAAGTAAAAACGGTTAAAAAACGCAAACCATGGTCTTTTTTTAATAAATGCAGTGCCGATTATTAAATTTTTATTTTTATGTAGGAAAATTTTGGCGAACATGACAAAAACACTGTTTTGTTATACATGTATTACTATTAGCGATCTTAATTATAATAGCCTGCGCATGGTTGTAATCACGCTATTGCACATAATGCGCTTTGATTATTCCGGCAATTGATTTAGCGCGCTGGTCTATGAAAATTTTTAAAACCTGGGTTCTAGTCCCTGTGTTGTTATTTTTTTTTCCTCTCTGTTTTCTTTCTTTCCTTCTTTTTACATTTTTTCTTTTTTCTTTATTCTTTTTTTCCGTCTTTTCTTGTTTTATGGTTATTGTTGTATATCATTGCGTAATCTGGGTAATATGGCCCATCAGCATTGACCCCCCCCCCCCCCCCCCCCACCCCACACCCCCATCATGTACACCCCTCCCAAGTTTCATATTTTCATAGGTTCGTGATGGTCTTTTGCATGTGGCTTGATAGGCATATACTATGTACGCATCAGTTCATTCTCTTCTGCATGGCTGTTTCTGTTATTAACGTATGCCCATTTGGAATCAAGCACATGAAATCCCCACGTAATAACCTTAACTTAATTGAAGCATCAGAAAACAAGGTGCATTTTTTCTCATTTCGACAGTAAAATTTAAGATATGTTTCGTTTGACAATTGAATTAGAACGTAGTGGATTGTGGTAACCACACCGGAATGTGCGTAAATATATCCTATGTGGCATTGTTACACTCGTTTTTGTTTCTCATATCTCAAAACTGCTGGGGCAATACAATTCAAAATTTGGTTATTTGTCAAAAGCCCAAATGTTAGATAGAAACCTCCGGTAGGAAACAGAACATGAACAGATTAGACCACGCGTTCACACCCTTTGTTTCATCCGTCATAAAAAAAAATGATATATTTACACCCAAACGACTTAAGCTAATCGTAGATCCATCCTTTGAGCTATTATTATTTTTACTCCAGCACCTTGCCCGGGAGGTAGGACCGACCATCCATCAAAGATGACAATAGTGCGGGGTTGGTGAGACTATGTTTCACCAGTAAAGTACATGATTTTCATTTCCCTCTTGTAAAATTATTTCAAGAGATATTGACTTTTTACTTGTTTTTACTTGTTTTAAATAGTAATTTCCTTTAAAATTTAAGAGAAAATTCGGTGAAAATAACATGTTCCTAGAATTTTTAGCCGAAAATCAATTCTGCCTGTACATAGGGGTGCTCACATTATGACATCATAAGGATATTATGTGGTGAATGTTTGTCCTTATTTAGGGATCACTGGATAACTGGATAAAGGAGACCCATTGATACATATAGTCCGTGTTACAAAATATGGCTCCGCAGTTCTGGGGTTAAGGGGTTCCAATATTTGGCTGACTGGAAAAGACATAACTGTGTAAAAGAACCAAAGCATGTGAGTTATGCGATTTTTCGTCAACAGAAATTGCACGTGTGCCGGACATGAACCAAATTCTATATCGAAATTTAATGTACACGTGTTGTTGTTTTTCTATTGATTTTTACTTAATAAATAGGACAGCCCAATATTTCCATTAATCTACCACGCAAAATATATGTGTGACGTCAAAACCGCGGGCGATTTCCGTCTAAGGAAATCGCAAAACTCACATCCTATGCCTAGTAGTATTTAACACGATAGGCAACGACAGTTTCTACTCGCAGGTGCTGTCTGTTGACTTCTGTGGTAAATTGCGTCGGGTGCTAGTTGGGCCAAACCAGCTTGGAAAAAAACCAAACTCAAGTCTAGATTTCTAATACCCAGTTCCGTAACCAGATGAGCCCCCCAAAAAAAAATAATCACAAAAAATTCCCAGTGCTAGCGTAGCGAGGAAAAATAAAATTGGTAAAAAAGTCCAAATTTTGAAATAAAATCCCACTTTTTCAAAATCTGTTCCCCCACCTCAGTCCAGTCCACATTTTCACAATCAGCCTCCCCCAAATGTAATCTGAGAATACACATTTGTATTTGAATTTGAATACACAGTTGGCCTTGTAAAAAGTGAGTACTCCTGGTACTGTGATTGCGCATAAAACTAATGGAAGTGAACAAATTCAAACGTTCCAGTACATGTGTATTCCGGTTACTTAGGCACGTTTTTAAGATCAATAGATTATTAAGCAAGCGTAGATTAACGGTATTCTCACTCGTTCATCAAGAGAAACAATCTAGATTGATATAACACTACTATTTCGGAACAACCTTTTAACGAAATGTCCCTCACTTATCTGTTGAACTGAACACCGACGCTTGATAAATATAAAATGGTCCCGGAAAATGGCACTTTTGTGTAGTGTCTTCCTTCCCGTCATGAAGATGACTCCGGGTGATATTGAATTCTGTTTTGAATAAACTTGCACGCCAACATTTCCGTACAAAATGCTCATATTACGTAATGCAATATGTTTACATCCGATCCAGCACACGAGCAGGTTTATTTTGCGTACTCAGTGTGTTGGTTGTCGTCACGTTCCTTTTGATTCCACGAATTCGTATTGCTTTGCTGTTTATATTATCATGAAGGTGAATTAATAATAATAAAAATAATCTTCAAGAGCAACATATTTTTATGTTGGCCTTATTAAACAACATTGGGCTGTTCCATTTGTAACCATACATCCCCTATGGAAGACATGTCTTAATCTCCCCACATTTCAAATGGAGTCACCCCATTTGAAAGTCACACTCCCTGTGTGGGAGATTAAGGTTATGGATTTTAACTGGAATATCCCACAAGGCTTTATTCCATGAGCAAGAATACCCATAGAATGATTATTTTGGAGTGACAACATTTAAGGGGTCTCAAGGGACCCTTTTCAAGTTAGCCATTTATTGAAATGTAAACATGACATATATCATGAAAGCTTATGGAAGTCCCATGGTTGGCAATTCTTCCTACGAATATGAAAATTAGTTCCGCATTTCAGCCAAGATATTCTTCCGGTGTATTTTCCTTGATACCAAAGTTTGCAATGAGTAATAATACAGTGTGTAACGAAACAAAAAAAAATAATTTTTCATAAGCTGCAGTTTGTCACTCTGGGTGACAAACTGCAGACTCTGGGTGACAAACTGCAAACTCTGGGTGACAAACATTGGTTTATGTGTTCTTACCAGCCATAAA
The DNA here is from genome assembly GCF_039555335.1 of Amphiura filiformis. Lineage (NCBI taxonomy): Eukaryota > Metazoa > Echinodermata > Ophiuroidea > Amphilepidida > Amphiuridae > Amphiura > Amphiura filiformis. Next base: position 38,338,500 of record NC_092628.1, read on the forward strand.
AGGTCGTAAACAAATACTATATTTTTCAACAGGGGATAACCTAAAAAAAAGGTCACCATTTATCTGCTTAGCTCGCTAAGAAATGAGACATATTGACTTATTTTAGGCTAATTTCATTCCAAACTGAATTGCCCCTTAAGGGATCTAAAATGAGCGTTTATTGCGTTTCGACAGTATTTTTTGTGGGACATGAGAGCACCTCAGAACTATCGAATTGCATTCTGAATACGAAGCATGTCTTTCTGATATCAAATAATTTTCATTTTTGAAAATCACAATATAATACAAATTTTATGACAAATTATAAAAATTTGATATTTTTCAAATTTTGATATATAGCAGTCCTCGAAGTAAATTATATAAATCTAATGATATATTCTTAAAGTGTATTTAGCAGGGAGGAAAAGCCGACGGTCAATTGAAAATTTTGACCTTTCATTTTGAAGATATGGATTTTTTCCCAAAAAGACCTTCTTTTTGTTTGGTGTTTTGGGGAAAAAAATCCATATCTTCAATACGAAAGGTCAAAATTTTCAATTGATCGTCGGCTTTTTATCCCACCTACATACACTTTAAGTATAAATCATCAGATTTATAATGTTTACTTCAAGTACTGTTAAATATCAAAAATATCAATTTTAATGATTTGTCATAAAATGTGTATTAAATTGCGAATTTCAAAAAATCAAAATATTTGATATCAGAATGACATTCTTCGTATTCAGAATGCAATTCGATATGTCTGATGTGCTCTAATGTCCCAAAATAAATACTGTCCAAACGTTCATTCCCCAGCCCTTAAGTGGCCCCTCAAAATACTGATCTTTTTATTCCTTTACATTGAGAGAGCATCGAAAAGACTTTAACATAACCAAACTAGTTATCCAATAAAGAAGAAGAAAGACATTGTGATGTAGACAGCCACCCATCGTTGGAAAGGTCATACAGTTCATATTTCCATCACTTTTGAAATTTTCCTAAGATTGACAATTATTTTGTATGACAAATAGGAGTGGGCACGTATAATATTTCTCTGTAGAATTATTATAGGACAGAGAGAAAATCCGGCTGAGTAATATCGACCAATGAAGTAGTAGAAATAAGATCAAATAAGCACGAACACTCGAACTTTCTAGGAATTCAGTAAGAGGTTGATGCTTTGTTTGTTTAACGTATGCCCTTGGCAAAAGTTTAAAAGAAGCCAAGAACAATAAAGTCTCAGTAAACCGAAGGCGTTGTTCTAATAAATCCTTTTATCAGTTTCAAATGTCATATCTGTGTGGCTAGAGGAACTGCAAAGACAAAATAAACACGTAAACAATTATTTTGTTTTCAAAACAGCTATTATGTTCTTGGAGAGGTTCATTAGGTTTGTAGAAAGTCATTATATACATTTTCATCTTGCCAAAACCAAAATGAGCCCGCCGTATCAGAGAAGCCATCTGGAAAAGGAAGAGAGCACCGAAGACAATGAACAGAGACGAGGGCCCATTGTATTAATCACGTATACGACCCACTTCTGGGCGCTGGTGCGCACTCTGTTGGTAAACAGAAGTTGGAAAGAAAAACATCACTCTGAAGATGGCCATCGCTCAAGATGGTCGAAACTGTCAGGTCAGTAATTAAGTTTTCATCAGTTTTCACAAGATGAAATGTATATAATAAACAGCTATTAGTTTTAACGATGGAATACTTGATAAAATACCATAAATTACACGCTATATTACACGCCAGTGACTAAAGTCGTCTGGGAATTACAAAAAAAATCCACTTCCGTATTCTTAGTCTTATAGTCAATTGAAAGCTATTCTTGTGCCGGTTTGTTTAGTGACGAAGGAGCACAAGCCAGCTGTGACCGAGACTACTCATTAAGCAACTGTAGTTGCATGAATGGAATGCGAGGAGTCCAGGTGTTTCAAAGATAGCTGTGGAATGTAGCGAGCACACACTCGTGGCATCCTGCAAAAACTTTGTTTAGTATTGCGCGTTGATAATGGTTGAATAGTACATTTCCCACATTTGGTCATGCTTTTATTATGCTAATCAATTTATTGAGATACAATTATGAAACATTAAAAAAGCAAAGACATTTACATAGTTGGCACACACTTTGCCTTTGTTAAATGTCAATTTCAAGCACTTGAATAAATTTGGTAAATTTCTGAAATTTTCCCAATTTTAGAGACTCCATAATGCACTACATTCTGTTCTGCACCTGAAATGTGATAAAAAGCATGTAGTCTACTTTGTTTGTGTTGAGAGCAGCCCTCTCGTCTTCGCGGCCTGAACATAATGTCTATATCGCGTTAAACTCTAGGGTTTGTATAATGTAGTGTCGTTCAATGTGTCAGTTCAGGCATATCTATCTAGCAAGATATCGAGGTCTGTACGTCTTATTTTTGAGAAATGTGGGCAAAAAGCGCGCTCTTTTATTGTTATTGAATAACAAAATATGAAGAGAAAACTATCTTGTTTGAAAAAAACTGACTTCAGATTCGCATCCTCCTGCAGCTATTATCCGTGAACAATGTGTTTTTCTTCCGAACGGAGACTCGCTATATCCGATACTAATATAAGTCAATCTGTTTAGTTACTGCTTTTTAGCTTAGGTCAGGTTAGGTATCTTGGTTTTGGAGACTATTAAAATAGGTATCGCGGTTCTGTAGATTTGGCCTAAATATGATCCTCTATGCACAGCAACTATCTATCCATGAACCTTGGCAGACTAGGACACAAGGTTAGAATCTTGTTGTCTATTCACTTCATTCATCATTAGCTATTCATAACCTCACTAAAATACGCAGCAAGTGCGATCCAATCACAGATAATAACTTTTAAATACGCGGACACAAATGCAGGTCATTGAAAAAGTATAATGACCGCGTATCGTGACGTAGCTAAAAGTACGCTCTACAATTACCGCGTTACGTGACGTGTTACGCGTTCGAACAATTTACGCGGACGCTGGCTGCCGTATTTGGACATCGCATGATTGCGTGCTAGTGTGATTGGTTGCTAGCGGTATTTTCTTAATGGGCTATTCTTTTTTTTACAGGGAAAACGACAGATAAAGTTAAAATTGTGTTCTGTTTTCAAATTAAAAGAAGAAAATGTGACGTAAATTGAATTTAAAAAAGTGAAAAGTGACGGTTATGAATGAGTTTAATGATTTTGCATCAGTTACCTCGGAATAGCCCTCGGGGCTGCGCTCCTCGGGTTATTCCTCGGTTCCAAAGCACAATGTTTAGATATTTCACAATACCCTCAAAACAACTGATGCGCAGTCATTAACCTCTAATCATTATGTTTATGTGCCACCTTCAACTCAGTCGATCTACCTTGGACCATTGCACTCTGTTTGTCTCAATGCCTTGTCCGAGTAATTTAGATCGTTAAACCATAGAACGATCTGTTGGTCGGTATAGACTGAATATATTAATTTTATTGAATTCCATGCACATCGATTCGAAGCCATTCACTTTTTATACAGGTTAACAGGATTTTCAATTTAATGGTTGACAATTGACCAGAAGCATTCGTATATGAATCGTTTGTTGTACCGGTCTTCTCTCCGAAGATTATTTATCGCAAAGGTTGCTAATTACGAAATAATGATGAACCTAATTCTTAAATACATTACGTAAATTAATTTGACCTCTAACATGTGTACTTATACGAGCGTAAAAGACTAATTCTATTTATCTTCAGTTTAGTTTTGCATGCGCTTCACCGCAAACGACATTCCGCATCGGACATATTGTACATGTATATTCCTGGCGTAGTTGGAAGGACAGCTCTAACCTCGATTTATTCAGGTGGTGGCCGCATTGCATTCTCTAAATTCAGTAAATTTTCATCGTCAACCTTGTAATTGAATGGGATTATTTTGAAATTTTGAAACGCTTGAAATATCACAAACTAATAGGCCTCCCTGACCGAAATTTGACACAATTTTGACATATGTCAAAATCATGTCAAACAAAAACGATAAGAATTGGGACATTTATTTGACACAAATTTGACATAAATTTGACATATGTCAAATTTGTATCAAAAAATTTGACATATTTTTGACATAGTTCTATGTCAAAAGTGTGTCAAATCACATTTGTGTCAAAATCATGTCAAATATTATTTTGTGTCAAAATTATGTCAAACAGGATCATATTTGACATACTTTTGATATGTCAAATATGTGTCAAAATATATTTGATACATATTTGACATAGTACTTGGTTATGTTAAAATTGTATCAAATTGTGATAATATTTGACACACTGATGTGAATGCAGTGGTGGAGCTGCCGTTGAGGTGAGCCAGCACAGGGAATCCTTTTCTACCCTGTTGCCCAGGTGCATGCACAGCTTCCAGTCAGTGCCAAGTTATTGGAAATTCCACTTGAGGGCAAAAAAATGCCATCAAATATTCAGATTTGTGCAAAATTGTGTCAAACAGGATCATATTTGACATACTTTTGATATGTCAAATTTGTGTCAAAATAAATTTGATACATATTTGACATAGTTCTTGGTTATGTCAAAAGTATGCCAGAATGTGATCACATGGCTGCACCACAAAGGTGAGGGGCACGGAGGGGCTTAATTTTCCATTAAGCTTAAGTTTTGCCCAATGAAAACCAAAAATCACTGAAAATATTGATGAAAACATATTTAATGACAGAATTGGATGCTTCACGCCCAATATTTATTGATATACTATTTACCCGACTACCTCTCAACCAATATTTTTAAACTTGTAGCTTGACCTGTAAAATATTTTGCGAGTAATGAAAATTCAAATACGGTATGTAAAAACAAACACATGTGACCTTAATACAGATTATTTCACATAAAGTTGTTGATCGGTCGGAAAGAGCAATCTGACTTTTTTTGGGGCCAAATAGTGAGAAAAATAGTCTTAAGTTTGCCACTCATGTATTCTAAACAATAATTAGTACGACACATAATTAGTCGCCACAATGCGAAGTTTTGACGGATCCATTTGAAATCATGAATCAGAAAAATGGTCTTTAAAGTTAAGTTTTATGTGCATGATCCAGATCTGCATGATCTTTAACAGTCCGAGTCAAAATTAGCAGGTTCTTTTTTCACATTCTTCTTTGCGTAAAATCTGAATTCTGAACTCCTCATTTTGCATGACTGATATGTACAGAATTTTCTTCTTGATGAGTTGCCATTGATGAGTTGCTATTCCTGCCGCATTCGGATCCCTTTTCAGCAGCATCTGAAAGCAAATTGTACATAAAGTTACAAATTAAATAAGCTTACACATTTGGTAGTTTTCTGAAACAACTGAAAAAAATATTTGGTGTCATCAAGAAATTCAGGATCATCAAGAGTATATGGTTGGGCAGGTATTTCCACATTACTTTTTTAGAAATTAGAATCCATCAGGAAGAATCCATTACCTGGGATTTTTTTCTCCCAGATTGACCCAAAATACATTTTCGAAGCTCTCAAGCATGCCTAGTTCTCAAGTACCGTAACTATTTCTATTAAAGGTATGATAGGCAAACCTTAGTTAACACATTTGCTATACTCATGCAGCCCCTGGTCCAAAAATACAATACATACAGCACGGGTATAGAAAATTAAAAGAAAAGATTTTTCAAGGAAACCTGCATATTATATGTACGGTGCGTACGTTACCGTTCCGTAATACTTCAATGAATAACAATGTAATAAATGTACTTATACGGGGGAGCAAAGATTTTTGGCAGGCCAAAAGGGGGGGGGGGTAAGCATTTTTGGCAGGTCGAAAGGGGGGGTCAAGCGCTTTTTGGCAGGTCGAATGGGGGGGCAAGCAATTTTTGGCACAGATATTTTGGGCACTGTTTCTATATTACGCCCTAAAAGGCGTAGGAAAACATTACATGTTAAGACAATTTAAGGTTTTAAATTCGGGTTCCCCAAAATCTTGTATGTGTAAGGGGGGGGCAAAGATTTTTGGCACGTCAAAAGGGGGGCAAAGGTTTTTGGCACGTCGAAAGGGGGGGCAAGGTTTTTGGCACGGCCAAAGGGGAGGGGGCAAGCAATTTTGGCAGACCATTTTGAGAATTCACCCCCCCGCGTAAACTGAATGATACTACCTAATTTACCAAACTTGTATCATATTATTCATATATGGACTGATAAATAAAAAGCAATGGTAAAAGTACATTTATTACATTGTTATTCATAAGGCAGCCACAGTGATGTGCAGTATAACGTAATGAAAACTAAATAGCTGCCTGATTTATTTGTCATTAAGTTAAAAACACCTACCATGCACAAACTTCAAGCTTGTAGTGCGCGATGGACCCATTTTCCATGCAGAAACGGCTGTAAATAGAGAAACATGCACATGGCAGCTATTATTATAACGTCAAATATGTCTGAAAATAGCTGCCTTTGTGATTAGTTCAAATGGATTTGCATTTTATTGAGTACGGTATTGTCTGAGATTTGAAGTACTGTAAAAACTTTCACTAAAGGCAGCTATTAATGTGTGTGTATAACTGTATACATAATACAATAGCTGCCGGCCGGACTTTAGCTGCCGGTTGCCTCTGTCCGAACTTTAAGCTCACGTGGACCCCCTTCCCGACCTCCGATTGAATTTAAATTTGGAGGGGACGATTTTCTAGTTAAATTGTACAGTTTGACACTAGGAGCAAAAAATATGGTTGAAATGAGGGGCACTTGATGCACCCTAACTGGTACAGACTACAGTGATACATGTAGTGATGTACTGCATGTGTAGTAGAAGTATAGGTAAGCTTAAAATACATTTTTTAATTTTCAATGATGTTGACTGTATACTTACCATGTGCTTTATCCAGTACATACAGCATGCGATGATGCAGTTTAGTCTTAAATTGATTGGTACTCAGTAGCAGCATGAACAGCCAAAACTAAAATCTTACTCCATTGACTGCATGTCCCACCGTCCATGCTGATGCATTCATGATTCACGTCACACTGCAGTCATAAGATTCGTTTACTATAATAGCTCAAGCCTGTCCACCGAATCACACATTGTATATAATGTTCATGACTAGATGATATTGATGCATTCCTCCGTTGGCATGACAGACTGGCTTTAAGCTTTTAAAACGAAAATTGAACCGTTAAAATTCAAATCCACCACCACAAGCTGCCATTTTTTTTTCTTCTGATAGGAAGTTCCTCCTTTATGTAGGAGCACCGAAACAAGAAATTCCCTTGGTTTAATGGTTAGCTGCATTAGCCCAGTGCATTAATGCCCTGTTAGTAATAGGGGGCTGTCATTTTTTCCCGAATGGGGGTGGGGTCGTGAAAATACTGGGGGGGGTCATAATGTTTATGCCAAAATGGGAGGGGGTCATAATTTATTTACACCAAAAATAGGAGTTAATTAAAATAGTTATCATAAAGAGCGCAAAATTTTGTCCATGTTCCGCTCCCTTTCCTGACACTTACTATAAACGTTTTTGCACGCTTCACCCCTTAGTTCAAACAATGGATTGAGTCTGCGTTTTTCATCTCGAGCTTATAGCTATAAACTAGTAATTCCATCCTTAAGAATTATGTAAATCATAATGAGTAGGCCCGGCCAGCTCTTCCGATGATGCCTCAAAGCAACTTAATTCATGAGACTTCCTGGAGCTGGTCCCTACAAGGTCCCTGCCTGACGGGGGGAAACTTTATAAGTGAAGGTATGTGCCTACTGGCATCACGAAGTAGGGGCCTATCGGTACAAAATATTGGGGGGCAGGGGTCATTGGGTATAGATATCAAATAAGGGGTTATTGGGTAGAAAATGTTGAAAAAATTGAGCAAAATTCTATTTCTTGTTCAAAATGTTCCAAATTTCAATACAAATTTGCTGAAATATGAGAATTTGAAAGTTGCTGCATTACTTTGTGGCATTTTGGTGATACCATTCTAGAAAAAGGGGGTCATTGGGTAGTCAAAAAGAGGGGTCATCGGGTATGACTTTTTCAAAAAAAGGGGTCATCGGGTATAGTAGACTTCAAAAGAGGGGCCTATTGACAGGCACATAATACTGTCACTTCTAAAGTTGAGTGCCCCCCGGCCTGGACACACCAGAAGCATACTGACCGGGGACAGGAGGAAGGGGGAACAAGTTTGCTCCATCTGGCTCGAAATACTGGGACAAAATTGCAATGACCAAAAATCGTAATTACTTTGATCTGGCTGCCTCAAAAATGGAGCAAAATCCTATTTCTTGTTCAAAATTTTCCAAATTTCAATACAAATTTGCTGAAATAAGAGAATTTGAAAGTTGCTGCATTATGTTGTGGCATTTTAGTGATACCATTCTAGAAAAAGGGGGTCATTGGGTAGTCGCAACTAAAAAAGGGGTCATTGGGTAGCCGCACCTAAAAGAGGGGTATGACTTTTTGAAAAAAGGAGTCATCGGGTATAGTCAACTTCAAAAGAGGGGCCTAGTATTGACAGGCACATACTATCACTTCTAAAGTTGAGTGCCCCCCGGCCTGGACACACCAGAAGCATTGAGCACACACTGTGTAATGTAGTTAACAAGATAATCAATGAGACTCACTCAGAAGAATGATTTACTTTATTATATTTATTCATATAGTAGAGATGCAGCTTAAATGCTGCCCATGTTGTATTAGCTATATCTGCCTAGCTTGTGTACGTGGCAAGGTGTACAATGTATAAGAACAGGGGTAAGTTCAAAGTCAGTTCAAGTTCAGGTTACTGATATGGGTTGCCGGTTCATTGTCCAGGTTAGAGAACACTACATCCCTCCCATCTTTTATAGATAGAAAGTTAGATAGAAAGTCAGTTATATGCACACCTTTTTATATATTAGTTTTGTTTACTAACACTGATATTTGATTATTGATGTTGATGGATATGCCGAAACGAAGGTAAAATTGATATGGGTTGCCGGTTCATTGTCCAGGTTAGAGAACTCTACACACTGGGTCACATAATTTAATTTATACAAAAAAACATAAGAATCCCACGTTACATCGCATGGTAAAAAGTGAAAAAAAAAAAAAAAAAAAGGTGTTGTTCAACGATGTTTTAATATAAAATAATTCACTGACGTTTTGTACGAAACGTCAGTGAATTATTTTATATTAAAACATTGTTGAACAACACCTTTTTGTTCAGTTTCTTTTCACATTATACAAAGCCTTATATCATGTCAGATCTTGATCTGATGTCTTGATAATTGATATGTAGTTTCAATAAACCATGATAAACAGTGAATATTCTATGCGGTCATTAAATTCATATTCTCTACTGATCATGATGTTTGATTCTAAAAATTCAATGATGCTAAAAAAAGATAAAACAATGTTTCATTTTACAATGTACATGCATTTGGTCAGTAAAATGTATAAGTTGGATTTGACACAATTTTGACACAATGAAATTATCAACAAAATGGCTAAGTAAAATTTGACACAAATTTGACACAATGAAATTATCATGAAAATGACTAAGTAAAATTTGACACCAATTTGACATACAAAAAAATTTTCTGAGTTGGATTTGACATAATTTTGACACACTGAAATTATCAGGAAAATGACTAAGTAAATTTTGACACAAATTTGACATACAAAAAATTTTTAAAGTCAAATTTGACACAGATTTGACACAATTTTGACACAAATTTGACCTCATACTTTTCATTTGAGAATCTAAGTTAAATTTGACATAGTTTTGACATACTTCAATTTTTTTGACACATATTTGATACAATCAAATATATGTCAAAATCTATTTGACATAGTTTTGATATATCAAATTTGTATCAACATGCCATTTAACATATTTTTGATATACTTTTGATATATATTTGACATAAAAATTTTTGCGTGGGCTATGTTGATAAATAATATAAATACAAGCTAAAACCGTTGGGGTTCGATAATGAACCCCACAAAACTAAACGAGCATATTGGAAAATGCCATACGGCCGGGCGGTTTCACAAGTTGCCGGCTCGATCATGTCATCCGCCGCCTGGATTTATTCATGATTAGTGGTAGCCGCCATTCATTTGAACTTCAGCTTATTGATTGAATTAACATTTCAAAGGGGAATTTATGTTGTCAGCTTTGTATATAAATCAAATAATCATCAAGATTAACCCGCTAATTACATTTGTCTTAGCATACCGTGAATGGGCTCAGCGCAAAGATAATAAACATGTAATGAAGCTTTACGGTTTGTTTATTATTATGTACGTACACTCATCTAAATTATTAATTTGTGATAGGAATATCGTTGATATCTTATCGTTGATAACTCGTACAAAGATTCTTGTCATTTGATTTGCGAATTACTTTTCATTATTTTTGCTGTTTTTATAGCGGCCAGCTCACTCAAAAGATTATGAACTTAAAGTGTCTGTAGCTGGGAAGGAAACAGTCCATCTTTTTTTTTAATAATTTGCCATAATATTTTGTATTATATCGCGAATTTCAAATCCAACTTATTTGATATCAGAAGGCCATTCCTCGTATTTAGTATGCAATTTGATGTGTCTGATGTTGTGCTCTCATGTCCCACAAAAATAATGTGCAAACGTTGATATCCGAACGCTTAATTGAAAGTACTATTTTATTCGGTGAATATAAACTGTTCCATTCAAATCAGAAGAACGATGCATCAATTTTCAGACAACACGGTTCGACAGGACGCTGTATATACAACAAGACGCCCACAAGCAAAGCTTTTAGAATAGATGTAAAGAAGATAAGATGTACGATATCTCGCAGATTTAATTTCCTCAACGCTAGTGAAAAGCGTATCAGCTGTGTTGTCTGAGTCCGTGTGGGAATATTAGGACGACAGATATGCCCTTAACCGCATCAGCCTCCGAGATAAGATCTCGCATGATGCCAAATTTATTCTAACCTTCGTGTTGTGAAGAATTGCCTATATGTATATTTTGTTCTATATAGAAGAAAGATATTCGTATCTTAGCATTTAAGGTGGTACTACACCCCTTGATAAATATGCGACTATATTTGCACTTTTTTCAAAAAATAATAACACACTGGTAACAAAATTAATGTAATTATAGGGGCAAGGAATCCATTTACTTCACTGGAATTTCAGTTACTCAAGACACGTGGTATGTTATTAATGATAAGAAAAGAGGTACCGTTAGAATGTACCTCATGAGTCATTTCTTAACATATACAGTCATGGACAAAAGTTTGGAATAATATTATTTTTTTGCATAGCCCTGTTTTTAAGTGCTTATCATCAATGACCCATCAGCCATGCAAAATGGATCGTGGGTGTCTGGCAAGGTCTTAGGTACCATTCCATATCGCACACTACGTAATGTAGGACAATGGCTTCTTATGCCTGACCGATGAGCCATTGGGCATCCTTTTAGCAGTTATTTTAACGATATGATTCATAAGGTTACATTGGCTTTTCCATTACCATGTAAACAAACCAGCTTTACGTTGTAACATCTGTCTGATGAATACGATAGTTCTGATCATGGGGTGCGAGTTGAGCGCAAATTTATACGCCCGCGTCATTGACTACAAACAGAAGGATATTGTGCCGCTTTAGAAATTACCTAAGGTGCAGTTTCTAAAAATTTAAAGAGACGTCGAGAGACCGGAACTACTACACCTAGACCAAGGTCAGGTCGGCCCCGAAAGACAACGACCAGGGAAGACCGACATCTCCTGAGACTTTGCCGCAATGGACGCACAAAGCCTGCATCTCGATTACTAACAGAATGGCTGAGGTCCATAAACGCGCCTGCTACCAGGAAACTTGGGAACAATAGACTGGTTAGTGCAAATTTTCACGCAAGACGACCAATAAGAAAGCTGACACTTCTGCAAAGACATCGGCGTGCGCGCTTTCTTTGGTCACAGAGACAAAGGAATTTGACAGTAGGCCACTGGCGTAATGTGATCTTTCGTGACGAGGCCCGGTGGCCGAAGATGGACGATTCAAGGTCCGAAGACATGTTGGTCAAGCCCTGCTTAAGAATTTTATCCTGCCTAGAGTCCAGGGAGATGGTGGTGGAATCACTGTATGGGGAGCACTTCACAGTAGATCAAAATCACACCTGTACATGTAAAAGGGACACATGAACCAGGACCAATACCTGCATTTTCTTGATACAGTTATGCTTCCATTTGCAAGAAGAGACTTCTTCGGGAACAATTTCGTGATCCAAGATGACAACAGAGCCCTACACGTGAGGGCATTCCTTGAAAATGAGAATGTAGAACACCTGGACTGGTCGGCCTTGAACCCGGATATGAACCCTATAGAGAACTTATGGGCAGAAGTATCCCGCAAGTTAGGTAACATGAGCAACCGACCAACCAACCACCCTGCAGGAACATAGACACGCGCTGATTGCTTGCTGGCGCGATATTCCACAAGGAACCTCGAGGGAATGTCACGTCGCGAACATAACCTTGAGCTGGCAAGGGGTGGACATACCAAATATTGAGTTATGCTTTCACAAGCAAGAGACTTATCTGAACATGTCATAGTGGGAGTTTAAGTTTTTTGTTTAAACAACAAAGTTTGCTAGTGTCTTTAATCTCATTTTGTGATACAAAGGGACCGCCAAAAAGTGTTGCGATTGTGTGATCCTTCCATGGTAATGCGCTTCCCCAGGTTATTCTTTGTTTAATTGACAAACTGTGTGATGTTAATATCAAGGGACATTTGTATCTTTCAAATAAATTCAACTGAGCACAACTCCAGAACAATAAACCTGTTCCTAATACGAATGAAAACTGCATTTGATAAAAAAATAAAAATATTCCAAACTTTTGTCCATGACTGTATAATGAACCACTTGTCTTGAATAACTAAAATTTCAGTGAAGTAATTGGATACCTTGCCCCTATAATATACACTTTTGTTACCAATGTGTAGTTATTTTTTTAGAAAAATGCAAAATTAGTCACAAAATGTATCCTTAAGTAACTGTTATTTAACTAGATTATGTCACAAATCTCTCCCTCTCTCTTCCCTCTCCCCATATCCCTCCCTTACCTCCTTCTAGTTTTCTACAAATCTTAGTATCTTCTCTATTCGCCGTCGAAGTGACGTCATAATCGGATTAACTACCATAGCAATAGATGAATACACTTTTTGGATAGATCGCCCTGCACTACAAGCAGATTGCACTAATCACCGGTGTATGTCAGAAAACATAGATTGAATACAACACCGCTCTTTTCAAATATACTAATCGTCTTTTGTGATCCAAATTTCCTCCCTGATCTGTCTTTTGTTCCTGTTGTTCTCTCTTGATCTGACGTTTAAGTCCTCCCAGTATAATGACATGGTGTTTTACGTTAAAGATTTATTATTACATCATGATTACAGTGATTTTAGCCGTGTGATAGTTTTTACTATCACATGGCATGAAAAGAAACCATGTGATATCATGATATAAAACAAATATTACATGCCAATATTCGTGTAATAGTAAAAATATATCATTTTCGTGAAATAGAAAAGTCAAAATCTGACCTCATTTTGTACTATCACACTCATAGGCATGTAATATTTGTATACCATCACAACTTTCTTTACAACAGAAATGCCAGAATCGCGTTTTCATTAGTTTGTGCTAAGGTACATAATAATGACCATCTCACAATGGATTATGTACCTTTAAAGCCATATTGTAACATTTCCATAAAAATAGATTAGTATTTATTTTCCATAAAATGTTAGCTTTTCTGTCAGATATGTACCATTTTAATACAAAGCCGAATAACTGAGGTCAAGCAAACAAAAATTTGCTACCAGAGCCAATGCGTATTACTCCGTCGGTTGTTTTACGGTACGATCTTTTGATGTGTGTGTATATTTGTCCCGCACGCCATGTACGTACCGGGGTACGTACTGTGTTATGAACATCGCATACGCGTTCGACTAACATTTCCATCGAAATATTATTATTATTCAAAATCTAAAGTCTTGATTTTTGCAGGGTATCTTAATTTACTAAAGTACATTACAATGGTATAAAAACAGAATCGGAAGCATAAAAGTATGAAATTTTTTTCGCTCTCAATATTGTGTACTAGTTCACCCGAATATTTTTTGCGGGTTTTTTTACATCGAATTAAAATATACCCGATAGGAATATTATTTTTCACCATAAGAATCATGTGATGCATTCCACGCGCACTTGTATTTTTCCTGTACGCAATTTGAAATCAAAGCCATGACTATAATCACATCTATACATGTTACGTCAAACAAATGATAACAGCGATTTGTGATAAATGAAGAAAACTAGGGAATGTGCGGTATTATTACTACAAAAGTCAGAGCAGGCCGTAAGGTACGCTAAAATCGTCTCTTTTGCTTTTACTATTTTCCAATGTCTTTTATTCTGAAAGTGGTTTGAGATTCGCAAGAGTCAACCTGCCGGACTGAAAATCTATGTATAGTATTAACACAAAAATGGCCTACGTATTCCTCAATGTTATTACTAAATTAACAAACGACTGAAGTTTCCCATGCGGGATGCCGCAGCGTGTTTTGACAGAGTTTTTATGTCTGCAGTGTCCTACATTACGTGCCTGATGGCGATCTTTTCATTCTAAGGAGAGACAAGATAAAAGAAAGAAAGACATAAAGAAAGCAAAATCAAGAAAAAATATATTTCCCAAAACGGTTAGAAGGAGATATTTCCTTTCATGCTTGCACGAAGCGGAGATTAAGTTTTATTTATCATTTGAGTGTGACATATCTATAACTCGACTGAATATGATAAAATGACCTATTATGGTGAGGATATCCATTCAGATGACAAAGTGTTATCTTATATGAATTATCTTTGTACGATTGCTAAATATTTTACTTTTATTTCAACTAATGGATAGCATGGTTAGGGTACTTGCCGTTGGTGGCTAAGGTCCCGAGTTCTCAGCGGTGTAGATTTGCTGGGATATATTTGGCGAAAAATCTCTGAAATTAATTGGCAACCTCTGTACATTAAATGCAGACTTCCAATCTCCCCCATGGTTCATTTAGAATTGGGTAAAGGAATCATGAAAGTACTCCGCCTTTAGGAGGGGCGTTAAGCCGTCGATCGTGTGTACAGAGAACCATACCTGTGTATATAGTCGCAGCCAGTTTCAAAATGAGTATGGCGTTAACCCCTGATTGTTCCAACCCGTCCCGGTGTTCAAATGGACCCCAATGTAAATAGGTTTCAATTAGAGTCTTTCTTGAGTTATCCAGGATTGTCAAAACTCGAACATATTGAATTTAAAAAAAATTACTCATGATAACAAATTCCTGTTACAGGAAATGTATTGTCCATGCCCTATATCAGGTATAATCGACAGTTATATGTGCCTCGTGCGGTACTGACCATAAACAGTTCGTAAAAAAATCCTGTTCATTACGTTTGGGTTTTGGAAAGAACCTTCTGTTAAATCATGCATGACTCAATTACAAATCTCCACATCCCTTTCTTCTTGTCTATTGATATTTTGAATAGTGTTTATCTTTCCCTAATAGATAGCGCCCTGATCGATTCTTCCTGCATATCAATATGCTTCATTTACATTACATTACAGAGATCGGACACTAATCCCTACCATAACAAACCATGTAAAGGTGATATAACAGGTCTATATTACAGGATTAGATTAGTAAACTATGATCTATTTGCAAGTATTATAATATATTGATTGAGCAGGAAAGATGTGATACTATTTTTTTGTATAGTAGTCTAGTTGCCGGCGTCAGGTATACATAGAATGGTTTTTTTTATGATGATGACATGTATGATGCAAACTCATAGGTGTTGTGCGTTTGGCAATTTGGGAGGGGTGGGGGTTCAAAATGACCCCATAGGATTATAAAATCAAAATTTCAATTGCTCAAATACCTCTTTCAAATATATCAAATTATTTACATAAATAAACAAAAATAAATAAATAAATAAATAAATAAACGAAAAAAATTGAACAAATTGTAGCGTAGCATTAAAATCATAAATATAACCATTGCTGGCAGGAGGACTCGAACCAACGATATTGACATTAGCAGTCTGATGCTCTACCATTGAGCTATGACAGCATCTAGTGATGAGGGTCGAGTTTTTAGCTTATACAGTGTTTGTCAGTGTTTGTCCGCCTCGTGAAAGAAATAAATATAAAATCTCAATTTTTAATTTAAATTTATTTGATAATTTTCTAACCTATATTTTCTTTAGAGCAGGGGCAAATATTTCCCCTTTTATCCAATTTGACCGCTAAATAAGAATCTATATACTTCTTTTATTACTAATTTAATTCCGCGATTTGTTCCATTAAGCAATATCAAAGATTAATGTCAAGCATCTCACAACAGATATTTAGTTGGCTTAGTGGTCTTGCACAGTGCTTTTTAACCGGGAGGTACCGAGATCGATTCCCACCTCTGCCTGCAATTTTTTTAAAGACTGGGAAATAATAACCTGACATTCGCCGCTGACATTCGTACTGCAGAAGCGGAGTTATAACTTGTTAAACTTTGCTCCTTCCGTAAAAGGGTAAATTATTTTGGCACTACATTATTTCTTTTTTTCCACATTGCTGGTATTAAATATCAAATGGTCATAAGTGGCGGTCACTTCAAATCATCCCCAACTGAACGCGGTTCAGGAATGTCCTCTCATTGTTAATTGTTGGTTAGCCCACCACTTGAACAGGATTTAGCCAAAGCAAACAAAGACTTAAGCTTTTTACTAATGCTATACATAAGTATAAGCTTATTATCCTCTTCAACAATAGGATTAAAGATTGGTGCTTGACTGGAATTACGTGCTAGTGTCATTGGTTATTGTTAAAAGGCGATAAGGTGTGTAATTGCAATATTTCCTCTGAATAGGAAAGACTCTCTACATCGAACCATGGATGCTGAAGGTTCGCAATACTGTTATTAGCTGTTATTTAGGGGAAGGTATCTTCCAACCCCAATTTCAAATGTATATTGTGCGATGACATTACATTGTATAAATGTGTTATAATCATCAAAATATAGATTTAATTTACCACATCATATTACCATGACTATAATTCAAATGTTGTTTCTTGCCGTAAACCAAACCGATCAACATGTGACGATATAGGTTTGTATCAAAGCATTGGGCTATTCCAGTTGAAATCCATACACCCTATGGAAGACATGGACTTTAATCTCCAGAGGGGGTGTATGTATTACAACTGGAACAGCCAATCACAATCCAGGTGAAACCAAATTGTCATTAAACATGCAAGTTAAATTAAAAAAAACATTCATTTCAAGTTTCAGAAAGTTATCAAAGTCGGACAAGATAAGAAACAAAATCAACATCTAAAAACACAAGATACTGTCTGTCTGGTATTTGTACTAAATGATTTACTAGATGTAATAAAAAAATTTTAAAGTGCGACCAATTAAACCTCTCCGTACCCGCCGATAAAAGGGATATTTCGCTATATAGTATCCACGTGTTGCAACTTCTTTATAGAGTACGGTTGTTTGATGTGACCATTTATTGGTTTTTCAAACAAAACATCATGTACAACCCAATTTTTAGGCTTAAACAGCTTAAAGCGGTATCATACTAATGTATACAGATGCTTTTGAGTCATTTTCAACTTTAATTTCCCCTTATTTACAACACTATTCACTTTCATAGCATTTTTTAAAGCTTTTTCGGATATAAAATGTATCTATTTATGACAAGATTGGTGGCGCTATTTAGATACTGGAAATTACTCTTTCAGGCTTTTAATAAAAATAATTCCGTGGGTTTTTTTTGATGAAATATGTTTATAAAATTTCTTTGTTGCTTGTTTCACCTATTCCAGCTGTTTAAATGGCAGTATTGATTACCTATCCCTTGCCAATTAAGAAATATGATTTATGATAAATAGCGCCATCTATCTATCATCGCGCTACCACGTCTAGTACCGCAATCCACCAGAGTGCTGATGAAGTGAGCTTGGATAAACTACGAAAATTACACGTAAGTGTGAATTCAAATGCTTGTATGAATCGGTTTAAATTTTCACCAATATTATAGCGCCATCTATAGTTTGCATTTTCTTAATAATGAAGCCAATTCTATATACATCAAACAACAGTGAGAGTCGAGCAGGCCTTTAGGCAAAATAAATTGGTTTCAGATAACGTTCTTTCAGTAAGAATTGTTTAAAACAGTATACCATCTTCACACTGAAAATAAAACTGTTTTTACACTTTGTACAAATCCTTAATAATCGTATGGTAGTGTAATGTTGAGCACCCTGGTACGGGGAAGAGTCCCTGCTCCTGTTCCTTGCATTCATTTTGGTCTGCAATGTTAGTAGTTGGAATTGATTACTAGTTCCAATAACAGTAACCTCCTATACAAGTATCACCTCTGAATGTGCAACAAGTCCCCGTATCAAGTCATAGTTTTAATGCTTGATCTACCTAACATAATGACTATTACACATCTGTGACCTGTGTGTGTTGCACTCGTTTGTACTCAATGTTTTATTTGATTTGTTCAGCATTATTTCCTCAGCCATATGGTTAATGGTACAAGTTGGATCATGTTTCTTTGCCTATTTATACAGTCTACTATTGGAAATGCACTTTTAAATGATTTAATAAATATTTTGATGGTCTGTATATGAACATATATATATTATTGCTTACTTGAAAAAGTGCGTGTGTTGAGAGGTTATCTGCGGGATGTGATAAATGCTGCATAAAGATATGTATTTAAATTCTACAGATTAAAACAAGAAAATTAAATTACGTACTGCAATCATAACATCATGAATATTGTATATTTTAAAAGTAATCATTAGATAACAGGTCTATGCAATCGCAATCACAGATAAAAAATAATTTTGAACCATCATGAAATCTCATTAAGAAAAATTCAGTTGAAATATAAACCTATACTTAAGACATATCAAGAAAACGTTGTTTTGCTAAGGGCTATGTTTCCTATTGGATGACATTCATCTTTTACTTTTTACAATATGCAACAATATGTCTCCTATACACGCGATTGTGCGTAGGCTTAGAAATTGCTTATAAAATAATTATTTTTCCTAAGCTAAATCTGTAGCTGTACAAAATAGAAATAGCCAAGGGCATATTTTGGCGGTGAATTCTTCTTTAGATAGGAAACAGAGGACCGAGTTAAAGCACGAGCTCCTTAAAGTAAACCCTACAGCCTTTGCAATAAATTTAACCCAATGATTATATTAGCGACAAATGGATTTGTTCCTGCGGACTAATCATATCATATGTATTAAATTAAATTGGTTACTCCAGATAAATGTCGAGCGTGAGTGATAGAATGCAGGGCATATATATGCCACGCGAGTCTGAGCTGAGTAGACCAGCCATCCATCCGTTAAAAATAGCATCATCTAATTTGGTTCTGCTCATCCCTCTGTTGAGAATGCACGAGTCTGCTCTCGGTGATGCTGTGTCATTACTGTGCTGTGCCATCTAGCTATCTAATACCGCCATCTCACTATTTCGTGCGCGCGAATTGACGCTAGGTCGATGTGGTTTACATTTGGACTATGACTTGAGGATACTTGATAATGCGGACTAAGGAGCTGAGTATAGCCACAAACCTTGTTTGTCTTCCTCAGCTTCAAGTGACATTTCCAGCTGTAGGTAGGCACAGACAAGCACTGGAACGTGCTAGATTTACTATTTCCTTTCATCTATATGAAAATATTTACCAAGTCATGAAAAGAACTGTATGCAGTGATAGAAATTCGTCAATGAAGACTGTTCAGTGGTATCTTTGCGACAGTGTGTATTGGGTGAATTGACTTCAGCTTCACACTAAATAACAACAATATGTTTTGTTACATCCAGAAGTTATCTATAACAGGGCATTGAAATTGAGTCCCTATTGGTCGCTAGGTGATAATGACGTTACCAGTATTGTGATACTTACCATGCTAACTGCTTAAAAACTCATTTTGCTATTTGGAGCAGATACAACCATAGAAAATGACATTGCAGCTGTAGGCAACCACGCCTGATTAGATGGAAAAAATACTGGTGCCACCACATTTGCTTCGCTAGTGATCGAAAGCAAGGCAACATATATCAGGTTTTGACATTTTGCAGAGTATGTGGGATGCTAGACCATGTAGACTGGCATTGCTTCACTTAACACAATGTAACACGAGTGCAATATCATTATATCGCTAACTTCACAGGTGCATTTCGATACTACATAGTCATCATGTTAAGTAGCCCAAACATTAAAACTATGACCTGATTCGGGGACTTGTTTCACATTCGGAGGTGATACTTGTATAGGAGGTTACTGTTATTGGAACTAGTAGTCAATTCCAACTACTAACATTGCATACCAAAATGAATGCAAGGAACAGTAGTAGGGACTCTTCCCCGTACCAGGGTGCTCAACATTACACTACCATACGATTATTATCAGCAGGCGGGTACGGGAAGGTGGAATTGGCCGTCCATAAATCAATGGGCAAACGCGTGATTCTGAAACACCTTCATAAACACAGTACCAGACTACAAGAGTTTCAGCGTGAATTTTACGTTAGTTGTCAACTGTCTGTACACCCTGCCATTGTAGTGACTTATGACGATCCGTTTGAAACACGGGAATCGTACGTCTTTGCTCAAGAATACGCTCCATGTGGAGATCTTTTGGACGCTATACCTCCACACGTAGGGATTGAAGAAACTAAAGCTAAATCATGTCTCAATCAAACAGTTTCTGCTATTGATTTTCTTCACAGAAGGCATCTGGTACACGGCAACGTCAAACCAGAAAACATTCTAGTCTTTGATAGAGATATGAATGTTGTTAAACTTTCAGATTTTCGCAAGACTCAAAAAAGGGGGACATTTGTCAAGAAGAATTGCCCTAATGTACCGTATACTCCTCCCGAGATGTGCCAAGCAGTAATGAATGAGGGCTATACGGCCGATTTCTGTCACGATGTTTGGGCATTTGGTGTGCTTACTTTCTGCGTGTTGACCGGGACGTTCCCGTGGGATAGAGCGGACAATGAGGACAGGTGCTATCGGGAGTTCCTCAACTGGCAAAAGCGCAAAACTACGGCAATATCGTCCACATGGAGAAAATTTACTCCGAGATTTCATAGGTTCATTAGAAAGATCCTGGAACCTAAGATGGACAGAAGGTGCAGTGTGACTGAAATCAGTAAGTACCTTAGCGATACGTGGGTGAAATCAAAAGGATCATGTAATCTTGTTTCGACAACGCTGGAAGAAATCGAAACTGAGGACAGTTTGAACGCGAACACAAACCAGGCTGCTATGAAAGATCTCCGGAAGATGCTAGAAGATCATGGCGTAGAGACTGATACGGACAATAGTAGTAAAATGAAGCGAACAGAACAATGGGTTGATTCTTGCATGATGGAGTTAGAATCACCATGATTCTTGTGTTTTGTTATTGTAGGAGTCATTGTGAATCGGGAACCCGTCCTCCTCAAGCCACACCAAGCTTCACTATCTTACTGATGCAAAATCTTCACCATCTTCACCAGCTCGGACGTAATAAAATGACTTACTGGGTGAAGCTTGAATTAATAAAAGAATGGTCAAGATGAAACTTGACCAAAATTCTTAGCGTTATGGTGATTGGTTTCTTTAATGAAGCTGGCCTCAAAATTGTGAGCAAAGGATAAAAGCAAGGTGATGCCTTGCCTCTTATACACAAGCAATTAAGGTAAACAAAGGTGAATGCTTGATGAGGATGGGTTCACGGTGCTGAATGACCCTTGCATAAGTATCGAAACAAAACGTGACAGATAATGCCGTCCAAGTAAGAGGCAAATAATTTTATCATATTGATAGATCTAATGTTATGTGGGATGTTTTTCATGGTTAATGCTTTCTTTATATATATATTGCCAGGTATTTATATACTGCAAACTAACGCAATAATTCATTGTTTTCTTATTTTGTATTCAATGTCATTGAATATGATATTTATGTAATTTGACCAAAACGGCGCTTTATGAAATGCGCGGTTGTCATGTGTTGCAAATATTTATTTTTTTAACAAGGTAATTTAGTTTTAAATAAATAAAATTTTCTTTGATTAAAATAGGGATATTGTAGCCAGAAACGAAAGCCAATTACGGTTTTAAAAACAACACGCTTGTTTTGCTGTAATTGCTTCACATTGTTGTCAACAAATATAACTTGTATGTGTGTTAAATATTTGTGAAGCTCATATTGCATGAAATTGCCACGCGGCAAAAATGTGCGAATAAATGCGCTACTAAAATGAATATACATTTAACAAAGTTCAGTTATTTTTTTATAATGTAAAAAATACCAATATCACTCTACCGTAACTAATGTGTAAGCTAAGAATAACAGCTTGTGGGAAGAGAAATTCCCCGTGCGTGTATAAGATGAAGGTATTTATAGTACTCTTTTTATTTTTAATTGTAGACTGGCATTTCATAGCTTTTCATGTTTGTGGGAGTGTGTTTGATCAATATAAAAGAATATTAATTGTGATCTGCTACCACTAAATGAGTCGCAAGTCGGTAGTTTCGAGACGCCCTGGCTACTAGCTGCGTTTGTGTTCTTTGTTTCTTACGCACCTGTTCAAGCCAGTAGGTGTCTACACAACGCACTGAATGGTCTATTGTTCTATTGTGTCCGATTTGAGCGCTGACATATTGGAAAATGTTGCCAATCAATATTCATGAGAGTGTACATTCAACGTCCAATTTTCGAAATTGGGTGACTTGTGCTTGGCAGGTGTAAAATACATCTGACTGGGCGTTTTAAATACGTAACGCATAAAGGCATTGGCATCGAATGGCTGCCTATAGTGCTGTTAGTGTTAGGCCTATGTGTGTGTGTGTGTGGGCGGGGGGCTGTGTTTAGTTTCTATAATAATTATTATAAGGCCTACATTTATTTGTCATTCATTCCTTTTCCTTTCTCTGTACTTGCTAAAGTATCACTCCCTCTTCTTATCTCCCTTCCCTTCTCCATCCCCTCTCATTCCTATCATTTTCCTTACCTTTCTATTTATTTACGTCTATTTATTTATTTCTCTTTATTTCTTCCTCTTTCTCTCTTCCTCCAGTCCCCTCTCATTCTTCCTATCCCCTCCTCACACCTCATCACCTCCCAAGACCTCTCACAGAAGAGCTGCCCCCTTCAGTACGCCACTGATTTACTGATTATGACATTCTCCTTCTTAAAATAAAATAAAATAAAATCTCAATTTGTAAAACAACTTTTATATAGGCCTATACTGGTATACTTATTATATACGCTCGGTGATCGCGCTTCGCGCTCACCGTCGCCACTTCGCGGCGTGAGCATTCCGTGCATCATAATCAGTTTCCAGTGATAAGCATAATTCTGACGAGTGTAGGTCGGCTTCGGCTGGCTTGCATGAAACAATATTGTAAATAATGCTGTAATAAATCACCAAGTCTATTTTAAATGTATTCCAGCTCCCTTCTTGGTTGAGCACTTTGCTGTGGATGATTTACCTTGCTTGGATTTATTTATTATATGTTACATGTATACAACGTAGCTCACGGGACGTAGCTATTTAATACCATTATAGACATGGCAGCCATGATGTGTAATCATTCAGCAGGCGCATTCAATTTATTTAAATGAAGCACCTAATGTCAGTGGGGTGACAACGAACTATGCATTAGCGGCTAATGTGTGCCTTTTGTGCTTACGGCTACTCAATCACACCCTTGGGTTTATGTATAACAATAGGTACTTTTCATTCCATTAAGCGCTTTCACGCGACTTGCATTTGATCACTTATTGACAGTAGCCTGCTAGGTAAAGCGTTAATACACTGTCGGGTCAGCTTACCGATTTAATGGTGGAAGCCCTTTGTCCCAAACAAAAGGTACCTTTCGATGAATAGCTTGTCAGATTTCAAATCGGCACAAGGTTTCAATGCGTTACGTAATCTATTTCCTCTCCATCTTATAATAGCTCCATGTGTCTACAGTCCTTTGTGAATGGGAGTACAATGGGAATATCAACTCGGTCAGCCAGGATGTCTCGAAACTACCGACTTGCGACTCATTTAGTGGTAGCAGATCACAGTTATTATCACACACCGGGTTGCAGAAGAGGGACTGATTTTCCTGTGCCAATTCAGTGTTACACACAGATTCCCAGATAGTGAATTACTTTCCACTGTAAGAAAACTGTAATTCGTCTCCAAACTAATTTGTAATCGAGATTGATTGGCATGATGATATCGCCGTGGAAACATTAAAATATTTCCATAGCAATATTTTATATTAGAATACTGTAATGCGAGTAATTTACATAATTGCGATAATAGATTGTCATGTTCAAATCAGCAGCAGGTGTGCATATGTGTGGTTTTAAAGATGGAAACATTGACGAATCACAAGCTTAGCAATTACGACATATCTTAATCAAGAATGCAGTTGTCATACATTAAGCCCGATCAGAAGATTTTCAGGGAAAAAATCGTTATAAGTTAAGGTTGAATAAGATAAGCAACAAAACTGTTGGTACAGTACTATGGTAACCTAGTAAAGAATTGTTAATTTAAAAGTGTTTGACCAGATAGACAGACTCATCTCCCATAGTTCTGAGATTTTTGTAGCATATATTTGTCTCATTACCCTCAGTTAAATTTAACGCCCGGGATATGTTTTGTTTAGATGATGTGAAGAAAAACGTGGTTAAATATGTTAACCACCATGAAGTATTTGTTTTCATGTTATATGGGCATTGTTTATACATGTTTCTGCTTCTCATATCAAAACCGTTAGAGTAATATAACGCAAAATTTAGAAACAGATTATTTTAATGATGTAAGATAAAGAACAAAATATGAAACAATCTGTCCACTCACCTTTAAGCCACTCATCATAGCAAATTGCTAAATACACCCTGCTTGAAACGATAGGTTCAGCCTATATACAATACAAATTATGAGTATTGATCGCTTTGGTCTTGCATTCAGCCATTATATATCACTTAAATGTCCACTTTAATTACCTTATTAAATGACGACATCACAAATAACACGCAAATGAATTACGGATATAATTTTCAAAATTTCCATTATTCATTTTCAGATATTTTAGATAAAAGTACTTGTCTTCCAATTTTAGCCGTGCTCAGTAAATTATTTGTGACTTTACATGGACAAGTATGTTACTTTTGTTGCGTTATAAGGCAAATGAAACATTTGGTTGCATTTCATTATATTGTAAGATATTGTTGGAAATTTCAAAATTATAGAAATGCGTGCCTTTTCTTTCCTGTTACTATGATTCAGATTGCATTTGTACATATTTTGGACTTAATACCCATTTATCTTTCTTTATGATTACAAGAAACGTAATGTGTATGTAAGAAATGCATTTGACTTATTATGAACGGTGATCTCAGAGATGGAAACCCTACCTTTACGTTGCATTACAGGTCCTTTAAAATGGAAGCATCTCTTCCTGCGAAGGAATTATTCCCCTGTCTCTGGGGTTTATCATTCGTCTAGGGGCAGTATGTGACCCAGGTGTGGAGTAACATCATATGACCTTGTTCAATCCAGTTTTCCAAAAGGTTACCTCTGCTTTAGGTAATGTTGTCAAATGTTGACAGTTTGTAACAGGTGTCATGCTGGAAACATAATGATTTTCAGTTGGTAAAATATGGCAAATTGTTAAAAGAGTTTGTAGCGTAATGTTTGCCGTAAGACTACTTTTTTGTTTGTTCTGCGCTCAGTGGTATGCATCGCAAATGATAAATTTTATGGTACTTGTTTCTTATTACATGTATATACCATCATAGAACAATCAAAGGAATTGAAGTTGCATAAATTATCCTGATTCACTGAACTGGCTTATACTTTTTGACCCAAGAAGCAGCAATTCGTTAAGAAGTAAATGTTTTTATCACATAATGCTAGCAATTGAATAATGAGTCTAACTCAATGTTGAGCTAGATTTTCTATTGTTTTAAACTGTCCATTGAATTTACAAGTATTATAAACTTACGGTTGTCTATTTGAATTCAGGGCGTAACCAGTGTTCGTTTCAAAACAGGTACTGTTTTGGAGAAAGTGTACCATTTGGCGGAATAGTACAACAAGTGGACGACTTGCACATACAAAAAGGGGATTCTTTTGTTTGCTCATTCGAGTTTTTGTTAGAAGATTGATCCTTGTGTCAAAAGGTGGATCCTGTAAGTTGGTTTTGGTTCTAAATCTGCACTCATCAGTCACCATAGGCCATTTAATAAAAGGCACTAAATTTAATGCCCACGTGACCCATGGGCGCCGCCATACCAAGTGATTAGTAGATATGCTACAATACTAAGAGATAAGAATTTTTCAGAAAAATATCATCAAAATTGCTGAAAATGTATAAGGCAACTTAGTTACACATTGGAGGATTCTGCTTTTTTTAGTATGTTTTCAAGAACTAAACTAAAAAAGTTATCGATAGACAATAATACTACAAAGTTGCAAAAACATGACAAATTTGCTAGAAAATTTGGACATGCATCCCGCGTAATGCTGTAATGTCAGCGCCCATCATGTCACGTGGGCATTAAAGTAAGTGCCCTAAGACGACTGCTTGGTACCCACCAAACCATAGCATCTGTTGCTTGTTGTTGTTCCATTAGTCCGTCTGATGAACCTTTCTTTCGAATTATAATGTGCCTTCCTGGATGCGCCCCTATCTAAATGGATCTACCAAAACTGGTTGTTTCTTATGCTTATTTATTAGTCTTCCTGTAATGTAGATCTATGTAGCACTGTACTCAACATGAAAGGACTCTTTTTGTGAGAAATAAAATTTCACGATGACATGATGTGCGCCAGCTGACATAAATTATTATATTTCATCAACCATAAATTGATAATGTATAGTTACTAATGTACTTTTATAATGTGGTCGCAATAGGTTTGGAATTATTAGTATTCACATATCGTACCGACCCGAGGCAATGATTAAAATCATTGTGGTTGGCATCTTCGTAAGGCCAACGTTTAAGACCAAAATACCACCATTTCTTATATAGTGTAAAAATAAATTGTATAAAAGTAATATGTCGAATGGTTTTTTTAATATGGGCTGTTAAAAACATTTTAGGGGTCGGTGAGACGGGACGACTTTACAAATTCATCCCTGTCTCTATGGAAGTTTTGCCCGGTACTGAGTGAACTTGACCCACTCTGATTTTGAGAATGATGTCGCAGATCGAAGTAAAACTTTCCAAGGGCGAGTTTTTTGACATGGCATATGTCCCAGATACATGGGGAAATTAAAATCTTCACTCGAGTTAACCTTTGTTTTGTCAACGTTATAGGCAACAAACAATTATAGAGTGCACAACTTATAAGTTCCCCCTAACGCTTTTTAAAATAAATCGAAAATTATTTAACGAAATGTAAAACTGTAAAAAGTTATGAGTAACCTTAATTGTTTTACAAATCTGGCCCAATTTGTAGTGTAACACATCATTGCGTTTGGCCACAATGGTTTATTATGTAAAAAAAGAGGGAGTTTTAAAAGTTGTACCTGAGTCCATAGGAGTCAATTGTCAAACAATACAGTATGTTAGGCCTGTCCATGTGTTTGTAATGGAAAGAAAACTTAATGTCTAGATGTTTAGTAGGGGATGTGTCCTCATACACTTTTGACAAGTGCATTGCAACGTCGCCGCATGCTGTTTATTAAATTCCGGAACCGTTGCTGGTCCATGTTGTTCCATAGATGTTGGATTGCTCGGGTTAGCTCTTGTGGTGTTGTGTTTTCATTGATAAATTTTCGAATTGCATTAGGCCCAACTCCCACACGACGAGCAATTTCTTTCACCGGTACATTTTCATTCAGCAAACCTATTGCTCTACCGCGAAGAAATTCGGACAAATGCGGCATTATTAAAATGTGACTTTTCACATGTGATGAACTACTGGCGACGTGGTCTATTCTCACTGCAGTACATATCCCTTCCATCTCAGACATTTATCATTAAAAAGAAAAGAATAAAACACCTGCTTTGCTTTTCAAGAAGAAGAAGAAGAAAACCAAAGATTAAGTTTTCTTTTACAAACACATGAATATTCCTGGCCTACTGTATTGTTTGAGAATTGAGTCCTATGGACTCAGATGCAACTTTTAACACTGTTTAAAACGGTCTCCTTTTTTACATAATGAACCATTGTGACTGAACGCAATGACGTGTGACGCTAAAATTTGGTCCACATGTGTAAAACAAATAAGGCTACCCAAATCATTTTACAGGTTTGCATTTCGTCAAATAGTTTTCCATTTATAAAAAAAATATATAGGGGGAACTTATAAGTTGTGCACCCTATATGTTTACTTGCTTGAATCTAATGCAACTAAATACACTTTAATGGTGATAATATTGTGCAATTTTATTGTTTCTTAACAATGAAAAGTAATAATCAACTGTGTGTTGAATATTATATAAAAGCTGATCAAATAAAAATATATGATGATAATGTGCAATAATATTGTGTCCTGTTTATGAGTGAATGTAATTATTATACCAGGCGTTTGGATTCTGATATAAGTCAAATATTCCGTCAGATAAGAACTTCAACAGTGCAGTACTGGTGAAGACAATCCCACCACTAAACCATCTCTTGCTTCTAAATTTAAAACAATGCCTTTTGAACTGAAGCTCTGAAGCCATGTTTTTCCATTCCATTATAGAATCGACTCCCTCATGCGGCTATAATAGGCAAGCTGAATCTTTTCTCCTTAGGGACGCACCATTAGATTCTCAGGGTGGGGGTAGGAAGTTTTTCAACAACAAAAAAACTTCACCCACTACATGAGCAAAAAAAAAACTTTCCCACCAACACTAAAAAAAAAAAAAAAACTTTCCCCACCTAACTGTGTATAAATGCATGAAATTAAAAAAAAAAAAACATGCCTTTCCCCGACCCCAACTTCCTACCCCCCTGAGTATCAAATGGTGCGTCCCTTAAAGTATCAAGTATCGGCATATCTTGGTCTGGATTATTCAAGTATTGAATACTTTGAAAGCCCATTTTGCTTCAGATCGTATTTCTTCCAATACATGCACCTGACCTGTGGCTCTTTTTGCAGGTGGTCAGATTGTAGACTGATGGAATTTCTACCTCCCATTTACATCAAAAGGTGGGATGCTATTCACCTTCTCGCCTTATCGCTGGTTTATTTGTGTGTGCTCTATTCCTATATTTTAAACTTGCTATAGATATTGTTTTCAATATATTTTTAGATTGCTTGCTCGATGTATTTCAATACCAGTGATGAGGTCTAATAAATGAAAATAAAATGAAATTAATAACTCATGAAGTGCGACCCACCTGGTACCTATGCACAACACTAATATCCGAGACCATAATTACATGAAATTGGCTCCCATCCACTGACTCATTTTCAAAATTGACCTACTAAAAAGCAATTTACTTCAACGTTAATTTTGTTTACGCTTTGTGGAATAGCAGTATTGGTTCGTTAAAATGCAACATGCAATTGTATTGGTAGTTTGAATTATTTGATCAAATTAGTTGCTTTTATGCTGGAAATATTAACTCATGTCAGCATCAGAAATTATTAACTCATGTCAGCATCACCACGTGGCTGGCAATACACACATTATAAAGATGCCGATTTATTAAAACAAAACACGGTTTTAAAATGTGATTTCCAATGTATTCTGAATTACCATAGCATACTTTAAGGTGGTACTACACTCCTTGATAAATTTGTGACTATTTTTGCGTTTTTTTCTCAAAAAATAATAACACACTGGTAACAAAAGGGGCAAGGAATCCAGTAACTACACTGGAATTTCAGTGACTCAAGACAAACGGTACGTTATTTATGATAGGAAAAGAAGTACCGCTAGAATATACCTAATTTAATGAACCACTTGTCTTGAATCACTGAAATGTCAGTGCAGTAATTGGATGCCTTGCCCCTATAATATACATAACTTTTGTTACCAGTGTGTAGTGATTTTTTGAGAAAAATGCAAAATATTAGTCACAACATTTTTATCGGTGGGTGTAGTACCACCTTAAAATCAAATTTATGAGAAACCTAAGCTATAGGAATTACAAAAAGAAGATCGACGATAAAGCAGCTGCTTGCTACAAGTCTGCTCACTGTAGATCAAAATACCTATAGTCAGTTCCGAGCGTGGAACACCAAAACGTATAACTTGCCATTAGTACTTCTTTTTTCTATTTTTCGCACTTCTGGTGTTTTATTTATTGTCAAATAAACAATGATAAATACTTGGACATAATTTCATGCTGATCGTTGCTATCGTGTGATTTGAGAGTAAAACCGTGTAAAGAAATTCAAGGTTAATCGTGCTCGAGCTTCCAAGACACAGTTTTGCATTTGCAGGGCAATAGAAACACATTTCAGCAATAATATGTCCCATGGCTGTGGATAATAACAAACGATGCAATATATCCAACAAAATTGTATTTTGATAACGAAATCGGAAACCGGTGTCTTTCAATTGGAACGTCTTTTCAAAGCCCAATATATCAAATATTTATACCCCATTATTTCGGTACCTATCCGTTGTTCCAAAAGTGCGTCATTCCGAATCGTAATCCCAATCCAAATTTTAACGGCCAGATCCTATAATTATTTCTCTGTCGATTATCTGATATTTATAATAACATGTGTGCTCCCCAGCAAACACATAACGTTTAACGCGTTTTACAGAAAAGGTTTAAATGTCGGGTAATATAGAAGGTATAAAAACGTTTAATAACATTCATAAAAAAAAGTAAAATTAAATATTAAACTGTTCATCTGGACTTACTGTTTTGAGTTGAATACAGTAAGTCCAGATTAACAGTTTAATACTTAATTTTACTTTATTTATCTACCTGGATGATTCAGAATATTCACAAAAACATTCATAAAACATTATTGGAAACGTGATGCAAAGCATTCTAACTTATTTAAGCTTAACTGTTGACAAAATATTTAAAATGTTTGCTCAAAATATTTTACAATAACGTTTTAAAAACGTATTCGTGATCTATATATAACCCGACATTTAAATATTATTAAAACATTTTTGTGTCAGTTTCAGACATATGCCATTATTTATTCTAACCTTGCGCATTACATTTCATCAACTCAAAGGTTACAAATGCAAAACACGCCATTTCTTCACATCAGCATGAAATTTTATTTCATAATTAAATTATGATGTAACAGATGGTGAAACAATGTATTGGATGAGTACGGATTCATTAAAGCAATGTGAACTCAAACTAGACAATTCTAACATTCGTGTACTATTATTACATCGTGTTAAATCATTCAACATTCCAATGATGGTATAAAGCTTAAGAAGGAAAATAGTGAGTCAGCATTGCGTACATATAATGTGATATGCTATACGAGGATAAGGGCTGTCAGATTCCCTTTTAAAGTTTTAGAATTTTCCTTTTTGTATTTCAATTTACGGTAGCAAAGTAAATCACTCTGATATATCTTTGCGGTGTCGATATATACAAAATCGACCAAACTAATATTTATAAGTGTCTAAACATTCATTTACAACTATACTTTCCCGTTATTCACAACAATAACATGAAATGCATTTTTTGCACATTTACTAAATGTGACCGTACAGCACGAATGAGCCGTAAATGTCATAATTGTATTCTGAGTTACAGTGTAAAATGGGCATGAAGGTCATATTCATAGGTATTTCAATTTGGTGCTACGTGTATCTCATTAAATGAGGTACACGTAGCACCAAATTGAGGTACCTATGAATACGACCTTCATGCCCATTTTACACTGTAACTCAGAATACAATTGAGGACATTTACGGCTCATTCGTGCTGTACGGTCACAAATACGCACACGAATTTCTACGATTTTTTCTTAAGGAATTGGCAAAACCAAGGCTGTAGCTATTCCCGAAGACAAGAAATTAAAAAAAGTTAACTGTAACTTTGCTAAAGATTTAAATTCAGAACCCTAGAATGTAGATTGTAGTGTAGTAGCTTTGCCGTATTCTTTCTCAGCGTGATATTGCTCCGGTAACTTTGTATAGAGTAAGATTATAGAAATAGAAACACCAAATGTCATTTGAACACATTAACCTTTACAACGTAATAGATGTCGACATAAAACGACTACTACAAAATAGTGAACGACAACAAGCAAAATTCAAGGTTACATAATCAATTTAATATGTCCATATCAACATGAATTTATCTGCAAACATGTATAGTTGGTATAAATTATAGATAATTAAATCACATTTCAATCCTGTTTATGTTTTTTGGCAAATCGGCCTTCAGGCCATAATTTCTAGTTTTGTTAATTTTACATATAACCGTTTATTTCTGTACGGTAATACATTGATCGTATAATAGCAAATGTTTTTGCTATTTCTCCCCATCCAATTGAAAATCATGCACCTATACCTTTCGCTGTGATTGTGGGCTTTATTTTCTCAATTTTTGAGCACAAACACTGCTATCTCAGGTACCGTTCCGATCCGCCTTAAAGGTATGACTATGAAATCCCTATTAACTTAATCGGCTCTGGCGCAATGCGAAATTGAATCTTTAATTAAACAATTAAATTTTAAGGTTTGTTTGGCGCTCTCAGGTTTAATTATTGCACTTCAACACTCAACGTCAATCTATAAAACAACACTTATGTAATGTGAAGTGCCTTAAAACGTTTAATGCAAAGACATTTCCAGCTACTTTCCTAAAATATGCTTAACACTAACACCTGCACGTAATTATGATAGCATGGAGTAGTTAAAATAAATACTGCGTGACGATTCTTAAAGGGCACTCGCGTTCGTTATAAAGGTAAATACGCCAGCATTTTATTTTGACGTAAATGTACAGCGAATTCTACAAGTGAGCACGTATTTCAGAGGTCCGTGTTGGAGTAAACAACCATTAACTGGTCGAGTTTTTCTGTTTGGTGAAACTGACCGATAAGATGTGCCTGACGTATTCTGTCACACGCTTGTAAATAGGATGAACACACTAGTAGTAGTAGTAATTAATCTTGCGGAAAATATATAACTAATAGGTGTTTGTAATATCTTATATTAATTCATTCTAAATCGAAAGGAATAATTCAGGATGCTTGTAGGTTACCAATATATAAACATTAGCGACGACAGCACTGGAAAACTATGTTAGTGAGTTCACTCTTCCTCAAAATATATTTTGTACAACTCAAGTAAATTTCAAACCGGGCTGGTCTTTTCTTCATGTTTACCATAATTTACATAACCGTAACTCTCGCCCAGGATCTCTCGTTGTACTTGGTTCTGCAGTTCACTTGATCTGGAATTCTATTACCTCCACGACCCATTATTCAAAATCGCGCACTGTGATTTGTTGAAACGCGTCACGTGAGAGCCCATTATTCTGCAATAATGGGTCGAGCGCCGTAACACATTCTACGCACAGCATCACGCTTGGTTACGCGTGCAATATTTCCGCGGTACACGCTGTCACTTACGCGTACGCGCTCCACCTTGAAGTAAACAACTAGTTAAAATATTAATTTGTGCCAAAAAATGATATTTTCTCTGTAAATCGCACTATTTTATGGTAATAGAATAGAAATAAAGGGTGCAGCATTATCCTTTACACGCAAATAATGTGTCCTCGGCAGTATAAACGTTTAAATAATGGGTTCGGCTGCGCCTCACCCATTATTTACGTTTTTACTGCCTCGGACACATTATTTGGGTGTAAAGGATAAAGCATTACCCTTTATTTCTTAATTATTTGACCTGATATTGAACAACTACATTTTTATTTTACTGTGTGATGTGAATTCGTACTATTCAATCCAATTTTTGGTGACGTACTTTGTTAGAGTCAAGTCGGTACGTAGCTCTTCAACAAAACAAAGTTTGACATCCATTTAAGTTGATAAAAATGGGCTATTCCATAATTCCATACACCCCTTATGGAAGAAATGACTTAATCTTCTACACAGGGAGTGTAAATAGGGGATTCCCTTTAAAATGCCATGTGTTTTGTTATGACCAGATGAAGATTGAACTTACCAACATGATTTTTTAGTCACCAAACAGACAAACTCGACCATTTAATGGTTATTTACTCCAACACGGCCCTCTGAAATACGCGGGAAATACGTGCTCGTTGGTAGAATTCGCTGCGGATTTGGTGAGTACTTGGGTATTTACCTGAATAGTCAATGCGAGTGTCTTTTAAGAATCGTGACGCAGTTGTGTGTGTAAACCACTCCATGTTATCATAGTTATGTTTAAGTGTTGGTGTACGCATTTTAGGGAAATAGCTAGAAATGTCTTTGCATTTAAGGGCTCCGTCACCGACCTGTGCACAGTATGTTTTGTGGTATCTGATAGCACAGCAGACATACCAAATTTCATTCTGAAAACGATTGATATCCTCCTGATATCAAATAATATTTTTTGAAAATCGCGATATAATACAAATGTTAAGGTAAATTAAAATGTTGACCTTTCGTATTGAAGATATACACGAAGTTTCCCAAAAGACATAGCATTAGATTTATAAAGTCTACCTAAGTTTACTTCTGGGACTGTTAAATGTCAATAATGTAACTTTTAAATAATTTGCCATCAAATTTGTATTGTATCGCGAATTTCAACAAATCTAATTTTTTTTATATTAAAAGAACATTTCTTGTATTCAGAAAGCAATTAGGTGTGTCTGGTGTACTTTCAGGACCCATGTAAATACTGTGCAAAGGTGGTTGACCGAGACCTTAAGACACTTCACATTACATAACTATCGTTTTACAGAGTGATGTCGAGTGTTCAAGTAAGAGAACTAATTAAACCTGGCAGCGCGCGTCAACCAAACCTAAAAATTGTGTTTAATAAAAGGTTCAATGTATAGCAGTAATGTAGCAGAAAGCTATCATTTCCACAGACAAGATTGAAATGTGATTTAATTATCTTTAAATAATCTATACCTGCTATACATGTTTGAATATAAATTCATGTTGATAAGGACATATTAAATTGATTAGGCAACCTTGAATTTTGTTTGCTGTCGTTCACTTATTTTGTATTAATCGTTTTATGTCGACATCAATATTATGTTGTAAAGGTTAACGTGTCAATGTGTTCAAATGACAGAAGAATTTAGACGTAACCAATATCTTACATATCAGATTCCATTCTAAATTTAAATCCTTAAGCAAATTTACAGTTTATGCCAACTGCAATAGACTGGTTCTATTTTGGAAATGTCGCGTTCGAATCGGTAGGTTTGCGTAAAAGCTGGCGACCAGCTTTTATTTAGTAAATCGGGTACGCTGAAATGTAAAGCTTGGGCGCATAAGACCTATATAGTTAAAGAGTTATGGGCACAAAAGGTCTAAGATCGGTTTGCTGGTTCTACATCCGTCAAAAGTCAAATTGTTGCAAATTGTACGTCTAGCTTAGAGGATTCAGAAAAAAGAATCTGCGATGGCTGGCTAATATAAAAGCATTGCGACATTGTCGAAAAAAAGAGAATTCCGCAAACTGTAAGTTGAATATTGATCCAATATCCTGTCGATTTCACATGGCATACTGGATGGAAATGTTCATTGCATGAAATAGTAAGATTAGGCTAATAAATGAGATGGAAGGTGTCACTTGTGTTGACATCACGCGCCTATTACAGTGCTTACAATGCCTAAAAATGGAAATTGAATGCAGGGGCGAAGAAACTTTAGTCCGCAAAATGTCCAGATGAATTAGAATGGTTTAAGTGATTTGTGGAAGGTATCAGAAAAATGGTTGCGGAAGAACTTTGCACTGAAGTGGTGATTGGACGAAAATAACAGTCAAAGATGGCGGACGTCTTGTAAGGATTGAGGGTCTCAGGAATTTAAATTGCAATAATATGGTCACTGGACGTAATGTCATTTAAACACGTATAATGAACACACAAGACAATGGTTTTGGTGCGGTTCAAGGTCATCCGGTGCATTATTGGGTAAACACGTGACATTCCTTTCTTCAGAGTCCGACATACCTTGAAGGACCTATTTTTGCTAAGGCTGGTAACCTCTTCCACCCGTCACATACATAAACCATTTTCCCACCACCATTTTTACTGATACCTCTGCAAAAAGCAATTTTAAAAAACAGCTGGAGGCCATTGTAAAGGCATCTCAACATTTTGTGGACTAAGGTCTCTGCATTCAAACAGATTCCTGTCTTTCCGCCATTGTAAGCACTGAAATAGGCGCATGATGTCACCACAAGTGACACCTTCCATCCAAATTATTAGCCTATTCTTACTTATTTCATGCAACCTAACATTTCCATCTACTACGTCATGTACAATCGACAGGATATTGGATCAATGATCGACTTACAATAATTGCGGAATTTATCTTTTTAGCAATGTTACAATACTTTTGTGGTGTGTGTGTAGGATTTAATAGCATTTGTATATATTTATCATCTATCTTGTGAATTTCACATCGCAGATGGTAAAAAGGATTCTTTCCTGAATCCCGTGAGTTTGAGGAACAATTTGCCTCCATTTTAACTAAAATCGGAGCAAATTTAATTTGTCACAACTGTACAATTGTAAATTGACTTTGGACCTGCTGAGCCTCATTACTTGGAAACTATAATAATATTCTACGCACACAACTATTGCAGTTTTGTGATCCTTATGCCCAGACATGTTTAATTTTTACCCCTGTATGAGATTATTTGGTTGCCAGCTTTTAAGCAATTAACGCTTAAATATAAATAAGCACATATTTCCAACCGGTCTATAATGATATTGAAGTTCTTCCTTCCCTTTGGTTTTGCAAATTTCTGAAGAAATATAAATCGTAGAAATTCGTGTAAATGTGCAAGAAATGTGTTTCAAAATATTTCATATGATTATTGTAAATAAGGGGTAACTTGCTTATATTAGTTGTGCTCATTTCGGCGTGTTTTTTTATATTATATCTGGATATTACCAAAACGCTCTTATTCACTGATTCACTGTTTATATCAGAGTATTTTATTATGTTACCGAAAATTGAAAAAGGAAAATTCTAAAACTGTAAAAGGAATCTGACACCCGTTATCCTCATAGCATGACATTACATGTACGCAATGCTGACTTACTATTTTCCTTCATGAGCTCTATACCAGCATTGGAATGCTGAATGATTTAGCCAGATGTAATAGTACACACAGACTTTGCTATGTTTATGTTTGTCTGGTCGTCTTACGTTAGAGCTTGAGTAAAAATTACTCCAATGAATTCCTACTTATCCAATTTATTGTGTTACCATATGTTACATCGTGATTATTTCATGCTGATGTGTAAAAATTACGTGGTTTGCATTTGTAACCTTTGAGTTGATGAGATTTTAAGCGCAAACTGTATGAAATGTACAAATTAACCCATTTAAACGTAAACCACGAAGGCTGGATAAATGGTATGTTTGAGCACACATGTTTTATATTAAGAAGTGTATCAGATGATCGACAAAAATATAATGTAAAGCGCATTCTTATTTTCAGTCCGGTGTTTCTAGAAGCTCTTGCGCCTTATCTAATTCCTTTGACAGTGCAGACGAAGTCGGTAACAACTTCTGCTCGTTCTGCTTTTCAGATGGAATTCTTGTTACTATTTTTTGTCCTCTATTGCTATTATACTCAGCAGTGGATTCGGGTATATATATAAATGCGCTTTTATAAATGCGCACGTGACATCTACAAGTCGCCATACCGTGTTCAACGATGTAAGGTACCCGGATGTGCACAAATTCCACACGCAAAAGTATAGGCGAAAATGACAGGTTACAAGGAAAATTGGTTTTGCAAAATAGTGGCATTGATTGCAAAGGGCAAAATAATTTGACCCGAAACATAAACTCTTTATTTGGATTTTCCATTAAAAAAAAAAAAAATTATGACGGAAAAGCTAGATATAGCCGGAAATATTTTATTATTTCCGTGGTAAATGGGCGTGGCAATTGGCCATATTGATGACGAAATGTGATTCTTACTGGCATTAAGATCAGAACTGGGTAGCTGCCGATAATGTTATTTGATAATGTTTGCACGTAGGGAACTTAGGGGGCTGTCATTTTCTTCGGAAGGAAGGGGTCATGGATTTATTTATTTGGGAGTCAAGATAATTATCCCCCCCCCCCTCCGTAGTGCCACCAATAAACATAACTCTGACCCTAATTTTAACTCTAATTATAACGTAAATTGAGGAAACTATAACTTTAGCCCTTTTCAGTATAGTGACCCTCTCAAACTAATAGGCTAGATGTCCCCGCCCGACCTCCTCAACTATAAACTTACTCATTCGCTCGCAAATGGACAAAAAAACAAATTCAAAATGTGTTTTTAAGCACCTTTTTGTGTCCCCCGTGCTAAATCGGTAATCTGTACACCCTTTGTCACCCTTTGACGTACAATTTAGAGTATAAACACGTAGATGACTGTACATGATCTAATCATCCCGGCTGGAAGATGTTGAGGAAGACTCGTATACTAAACATCACATTCATGCGTTATATGACAATTTGACGTACAATCACGTATGTGATGCATGGTTTGAGGTTTATTCAGCTAGTAAGTTAGATCTCGTCATACATATTATTGTCATGGTATTATATTGTAATTGTATACGTCAATTTTGTTCAGTTTGATTCAACCGGCTTATAAAGTTTTACTTTACACGGAAGGGGAAAGTTAGCAAAAACCAATTAATTTATGAGTGTAAAAGGGGGTGGTTTTGGGGAAGGGGGTGAAGCAAATAATATTTATAAAATTATAAGTAAGGCGAGAAAGAGAGAAACCCTGTTCTACGGGCGAACGGACCTTTCAAGTAGGGTCGGTCGGTCGGTTGGTATTTAAAAAAAATTTTAAATAACCCAAAAAATCACAAAAATCTGTAAATAAATTTCAATTTGAGAAAATACAAAAAAAAATTGTCCTGAAATTTCCGAAATTTGGGGTCGGCATTCATTTGTACAGGAAAAATTTGTTTCCCAATTTGTTCAAAATAGAACAGGGTTTTCGTTTTTCGTCTAATAAATAAATAAATAAATAAATAAATAAATAAATAAATAAATAAATAAATAAATAAATAAATAAATAAATAAATAAATAAATAAATAAATAAATAAATAAATAAATAAATAAATAAATAAACATTAGTTATGTTTGTACATGGGGGTGCTGTGCAATAATCATGATCCTCTGATATCCATGATTTATCCTTGCAAATTTATAGCATCGAACCTCCAGCCAATGTTCCTTGCCAGTGCTAGCCACGAAACAAGGTCACAACTGTAGCCACTCCTTCAATGGTCGCCATTTCAGTGATTGACAGTGATGTAATGCAAATATGGCGCTGGCCATCTGGTCACGTGCGCATTTATAAAAGCGCATTTATATATACAACCGAAGTCTACTGCTCAGGGTGATACCCTGCTGTACTCCAGCAAGTATTTCAAAGAGAGTTGTGTCTCCATAAGTGTAAAATTACTTTAGCTTTTGCTTTTTGCATACATATTGTCAATGGCTTTAACAAGCTGCTGAGGTACCCATATTCTTTCAGTATTTTAACTAATATGTCCCTGTGGATGGTATCAAAAGCCTTTCTAAAGTCAATGTGATTATTACTAGACGGTTGAATCCCTTTGATAAGCCTCCGTAAATCACGGATATGATCTACTGTGGTTCTGTCAATCCAAATTCCATTTTGACTGTTCTGCTCTGGTCTGATCGTGGTCTGATCATATCGAGGATCAATCTGTTGAAGGTTTTGCCACGATCTAACTTACACCGATCCCTGGTAGAGTCTTGCTTGGTTGAGATCATCAAACTCGGGTATTGGCACTATGTTCAGGACGGACCATTGATAATGTACTTCTCAGATGACCAGAGTGGAAGCAATTAAAATTGTGTATGCTGCTGACTGACTTTAAGAAGTACTAGTATATCCGAGGTGTATAATATTATATACAGCAGATTAAATATCGAACTCCTTTGACAAGAGGAAATGGTTGTTCCTCAGATATATGAAGTTTCATTATATCACACTTCTAAAACACCAAAAGGTCTATAATGTAACATTCAAATCAGGTGAACAGAACAGCTATAGAACGGTACAAAATATTCTTATCCTTGGATATTTGAATATGCTATTCAAAGCAGCACAAATAACGATTAAATAAGCAAAAGGTAGACACAGGGGAAGCCTAAACAATGTTAAAAGGCAGCCAATATTTATTCAGTCTCCAAATTTGTTACATAATGTGACAACCCACTCCAGGCCATCGTCAATTTAATTCTCTTCAGACCGTAGGGCGCATTAGAATGAAGAATATTGACAAGAAATAACACTTCAAGTCCCTTCTTTGAACCATGTTGGCATATTTGCGGGGTGAACGGATTTCCCCTAGTTTTCATTCTCATTTCCTATCATATGTACATTTTACAATTCAGCACCTGTCAATGTGGAACACTAGTTTTGTGGATAGATATCACAAAAGAGCTAAAAGAGATGTGTTCTGAATTTTTAGGCGCTTGAAATATTGTAAGCCAAAATGTAACTAAGCGGGCTGAATTGACTTTTGTATAAAAAAACGGAAATCCCTGCATGAAACTTCATGATGGAGAGAGAGGAGTCAAAGCAGTGGCTCCGGAACCGGGTGGGGGCACGAGGGCCTCGCCTCCCAATAATTCTGGTGGCTACTTGACCCAGGTGCCACCCCCCCCCCCCATAAAATCTTTGCAAGGTCAGTTATCCTAGATGAAAATCGGAACATCTTCCTTTGAAGCTTATTTGCATCGAATCTGAAGCATTTTACCTTTCTATATACCGTATTACATTAATGCCAACTTCTGTACAAAACGATGGGGAAAATATCGGGGGTTTGATTTTGTTTACTTCATTTGTATATCAGCTTGAAGTTCCCTAAGCACGGCACCGTCTGTATTCATGTAATTGTTTTGTTTTAGCAGTTAGTACAAAAAAAGTGATAACTAATACGTTTTTTATACTCTAAACAAGGATATTGAGTAAATTAATATGGCTCAATTATGGGTTTGGTCACTCACAATAATAAGATTTGGTCTACCTTATTGGTAAAGTCTGAAATAGAAGCTATATGTCTGTTTCTAATGAAGATCAAAGTTATAATGGGCCATTATTCATCTGCAGACACTGTTGATCGTACCCTTATCTTGAGGTACTTTCTGTCTCGACTCTCCGTATGTCGGAAAATGTGAATGTATATATAACACTATTGGCTAATTGTAGGCCACGTGTGAGTAATGTATTGTTTGCTTGGGTGACATATATCTTAACTTAAAAGTTCGAAGTCAATGTATAGGTCATCTAGTAGTCTGTATTCAATATAGAACAAAACGCACTCTTTGGTTCAATAATACGTAGCTTCAGTTCGCCTTAAAAGTAGTGGTGTAACACAATTATTACCATAGCGGGCATGGAATTGAAGTTGAATATATTGAGCTTGGATTCTATGCATCATCAATAGGCTGGTAATGTCGACGTCCTCTGTAAGTCCCACCTACCTATTTTATTTCATCTTGTAAATGGCAAATCATCGATAAGGAATACCTAGACATATCGATTAACCTTGACGTCAAAGTCACAGTTAGATAGTCTATGTGAGAGAATAGGTAAGTAAAATGGACTCGCCGCTTCGAGGCTCGTTGTCGCGGCCATCCAGGCTGTGTCACGCCTTCGGTTCCGCTCGGCCCTCTCGAAGGTATGGATTAGTAAGAGACCAGTGCTTATGTTTGAGGACAAATATTTGTAACAAAGGTTTGAAAGTGTTTTTGGCATGCCTAAAAGATATTGAACAACTTTGGCTTGGGCTGCCCTCTTCAACACATGTTCAAAGTGTCGGGCATTTTAGATAGGGGTCAACTAAGGACAAACAGGGGTCAAAATTATTTTTAAAATATACCAAATTACTCGTCTGGTTATAAGGAATCCAAAAATATATTGTTTGCCCTAGCGACCTTTAGTTACGACGATAGGGCAAAAAATGTGACAAGGGTCAAGGTTGAAGAGGGCAGCATAAGCCAAATTTGTTCAATATCCTTCAGGCATGCCAAAAACACTTTCAAATCTTTGTTCCA
Organism: Amphiura filiformis; assembly: GCF_039555335.1. Lineage (NCBI taxonomy): Eukaryota > Metazoa > Echinodermata > Ophiuroidea > Amphilepidida > Amphiuridae > Amphiura > Amphiura filiformis. The sequence goes on from NC_092628.1 coordinate 38,380,713, forward strand.
AAGATTTGGTCACCAAACATAAGCACTGGTCTCTTACTAGATCTCAAGAGGTAAATTGGCAAAGATTACCGCTGGTATTAGAACCGTGGTGTTGAAAGCATTAAAATTTGAGGGTGGACGAGTTTTAAACTGTTTTAGATGGACATTGCGCGCAAAGCGCTTAAAACATTTTAATCTTTATTGAAGAGATTCATCAGGATCGTTCAAAGTCAAGTTAAATTATCAAGATTCTGGTAACAGATCCAAGAAAATGAAGTACTCACTCGATATATTTCAGTTCCTATCAGGAACCTTGTTCACTCTGCAATGACTGTAAAAAGTGTTTCTAGTTGTCAGCAGACCCAAGTGGCTGTGATGACGTCGCCACTTTTGTTGGTTGCTGTTGTGAGATGATCTGGTCATAGATTCTGTCCAATTTGTATGCCCCTCGTCCTTGTTCATAGTGTTTTTGCCCCTGCTCCTGATCCAAATAGCTTCCTTTAAGCCAACGCGTGGTTTTGTCTGCTTCTTGATCGATGATTTTTGCCTCGTCCCAGCTGATTACATGGTTGCTAGCTGCGACGTGCTCAGTTATTGCCGATTTATGGATTTGGGATGTGGAGGATTTTCTTTGAGACCTGGTGAAATTTTTGGCACTTATTTTTTCAGCTTCAGTTTTGTGTTCATGCAGCCAGGCAAAAATCATCGATCAAGAAGCAGACAAAACCACGCGTTGGCTTAAAGAAGCTATTTGGATCAGGAGCAGGGGCAAAAACACTATGAACAAGGACGAGGGGGCATACAAATTGGACAGAATCTATGACCAGATCATCTCACAACAGCAACCAACTAAAGTGGCGACGTCATCACAGCCACTTGGGTCTGCTGACAACTAGAAACACTTTTTACAGTCATTGCAGAGTGAACAAGGTTCCTGATAGGAACTGAAATATATCGAGTGAGTACTTCATTTTCTTGGATCTGTTACCAGAATCTTGATAATTTAACATTTTAATCTTTTTCAGGTTTGCCGGGCCTAGACTATTTCTAATGTTGCTAATGGATCGCTAATCCCCATTACGGTGTCACCTTCACACAGGATAAATCCAGGAAAATATTACTTGAACTTTTTTGTATCAATCATTCTATTCATTGGCATTCCAGCATGGAAATGTAAAAGTTAAAGGGGTCAATGACACAAAATACTGTAAGCAAAATACGTCAGCTGACCCTTAATGATATTGTGATCTAAAATAAACATTATTGGTGTTGGTCTCGCTGTTTCCTAGATGTCCACGTAGCGGGTACTTAGTACAGACAGGCTCGTGCGTCACTCCTCTCCGTGACCCAGAAATTTAAATAGAGTCGCTGAGCGACGGGTGAGTGATTATTTTTGACCAATCATCTTTCAAAGCAGCTAAAGGCTAGTTGGTCAAGAACCAGTGATCGAGTTTAAATTCTGTTTAGTCTCATGGAAAATACATTAATCCTCTTGGTGCAAGAAATACGTAGCCTGGGGTATTGAGTAAGCATTTACTGTACAAGCTAGATCGTTACGTTAGAAAAGTGTCTCGATGAAAAAAAAAAGCAAAGGAAAGCAAAACAATCCAAAAACAACACACAAACATGTTTACTAACAACTTAATAATTTATAAACTTAACCTGAAACCAAACATAGATAAATATGCCAGTGTAGAGTTGCTTGCATAGCTATCTACATAAATACTGACGGTGATGAACCAAGGTGTGACGGTGATGAACGTCATATATATTATCATAAATAACTCTTCCAATTGTTTATGGTACCTTAACAGGTTAAGTCCACACAACGTAGAAGAAGCATAACAAAGTGATTATATTCCCAAAAATATTTTTATTATATTTATAGATAATTACGAACATTTGCAGAAGTTAATTCCAAGATGTGACTTTAACAAACATTGTGACCGGGTAATTTGGAAAGGATACACACATAATATGTGAGGTGAATATATTTGGAGGTACGTTTATCCATCAATAGTCTAGTAGATAACCCTAAAATATCCCAGAAATTTAAGCTTGGGTATGACTATTATATTTTTGTCTTAATTGCTTAAAGCCATAATGTGTGATTTGCTTCACAGCGACGCCCTCAATTTTACTCTGCTTTTTGCATAATTATAATGCCCAGTGGTGTACTAAAATACCACGTAAAAGACTAAGCCTGAAGTGCTTTAATATGAGTAATATTTAACTTTTTATATTAAAACCCGGTTTTATTCAGAGTTCATCGATCGACTGCTTGCTAACATCTCCCGTGAATGTCAGCTTGTGTTTGTACCACCAAAACCAAATTGTTGATTTTGTTGGTCGGCATCAATTAGTCTGTGAAGAAATATATCAAATCGCATTTGTTTGGCTCGAAATTAAAAGGGGATAATGTGATCAATGAACACAAACATTTAAATAGGAAACTATTCTTTATTCTTGCAAATCACACATTATTACTTTAATTGATAGTTTGAGGTGTGTAGATGATGATTTGACGGGTGCACAGTTGGCCCTCTTAGATATTCCGAGATATCATTTATTCAATTTAAACTTTGATCCTACAACCTTGGAAATAAGTAGCTATGTCTTGGAACGCTTCCCTGTAAATAACTCTAAACTGTCACCCCCGCCCATTCCCCCATGCAATGTTTAGAAATGCCAATGTCTTCAGCGTTTTCCCAATGTGTCAAACATTTATTGTTGGGGAGGGGGAAAAGGTAAATAATTGTTGTAGATGTCATTTTTGTTCCCAGGCACAATATACGTCATTTCCATGATCATAAGAAATTCTGCACAGAATTTACGGCAGAGTGTGCCAAGCGTTCCAAGGACTTTTTTCCAAGATTGTAGATATCTTGGAATGCATTAGAGTACTCATTCGTATTCTATAACCTCAGATATCTACATAAAAGCAAAATAATTCTAGTCATACTTAACTTCACACCTACAATGAAATTCTTCCCTGCTACTATATTAAGCTACACGAGCCAAAAATAATAGTGCTTGAAAAAAAAAATAACATCATTAATGCAACGCAGAACTTGAAGAGAAAAAAACAAATTTTTGTTCGCAATACATGAATAGCTATTGCCGTATTGTCAGACCCAAGTTTGAAAAACAAACAGGTTTCTAGGTTCAGGCGGAATCGGCATAACATATCCAGTCCGAAACGTTTGGGGTTTTGAGTAAAAGATTATCGAATTACATAATCAGCAATTAAAAAAACATTCCAATGTATTCCATTAGTCTAGTCATAAGGATTTGTATGATGTATGATAGATTTGAACAGCGCTTGCGTTTGGGTTTAGAAAGAATTATGGAAAAAGCACGGTACAAAAATAATTATCATATTGTGAGGTGTGTTTGTTGAGTAATACTGCATAGTTATAATCACAGTTTTAAATAAGCAAATTAACAATGTGCATTTACGCTTACATTTCTATTTCTGAATTTCCCCCAAACAACAACAGGATACAAATTGATGAATTTGTCTCGCCGAGGAGTAAAAACTTTGTCTCGCCGAGGTGTTTAAAAAATTGCTTCATCGAGGTGCTATTTTTTTTTTTTGCTTCACCGAGGTGCCCAAAAGAATTGTCACGACCCCATCTACCACCACCACCACCACCACCCCCCCCACCCCGCCCTTGATATCTAATGGTGCGTCCCTTACATACGAGTGTTTCATTTCGCTATGCTGGCATTCCAATGAACAGAACGATTGATACGAACAAGCTCGCGTCATTTTTTTTCCGGGATTTATTCTGTGTGACAGTGACACTGAAATGCGGATTAGCGATCCAATTAGCAACATATGAAATATTCTAGCCCCGGCAAAGTAACTGAAATTCGGGCTAATCTGGCGAGATGGCATTTCAAAGACATTCAAACACGCCTTATGAAACAACTTCCATAAACAGAATACCTATGAAAGTCAATCCTGTTTGAAAATTGGGTTTATTTAGTATTCATTGGCAATTTGGCATTCGGAATAAACTAAGACTTGACTACCCGCTAGAGGATGCGTTGGCTATTTTTTTTGTTATCGATATCTGCTCTATGACCGACCTGAATAAATGGCATAAGCGGACAATGTTGTCATGTTTTCTGCGTATCTTGTGGCTTGGTTTTCTGCTTACTATAAAAGTTAGTAATTAATATGTTGCATGAATTTGCGTTCCCGCCAAATCGGGCAAGTTTCCAACACCAGCAGCAGCATAGCTAGCATTTAGTTTTTGTCAAAGACCATTCGCGATCCATGCGCACCGAGGTCACAGAGCGGTGATGCCACAACAACAAGCCGCGAAGGGGCGAGTAATTTTACCAACCTATTCTCTCACACAGTTCGGTAATTTTCATCCTTTGCTCAGATTATGGCACAGACTAGCTAGCATCATCATATCACAAACTAGAAAGTCAGGATTAATAGACAGATCTTGGTTTTCTTATCGACGTCTTGCCATTTACAAGATTAAATAATATAGGTAACTGGAGCTTAAAGAGGACGTCAACAAAATTAACCCATTAATAAGCTTTAATAGGCCCGCGTAGAATCCACAGTTTCAGTTACCTGGAACCTTTATGAATATTATTTTTCACCTTCAACTTAAAGGGGCATTTCGTGATCCACAGCCTCATCCCCCACTTTTCTCAAAAAAAGTTGAGATTTTTATATCACTGGAAACCTCTGGCTACATAATGTTTATGTACAAAATATTTCTTGCAGACTAATTCGTTTTGCAAAGATATCGTGAAATTTGAATTTCGTTCTGGTGCACCAGAACGAAATTACAACGCATTGTCTATGGAGCAGTGTAATACACATAATCATGCATAACTCGCAAACGCAAAATCGGAATCAACTGAAATTTTGGGAATAGGCTTTTTTCGTGGATATGTACTGAAAAATGTCATAAAAAGAGGATGCTAGGATCACGAAATACTCCTTTAACTCCGAGCTAGATCGTTTGCATCATATTATACTTATGAAGGTCAACAAGCCTTGCAAAGTCTGACGTCACAGGGAAGATTTCTCGCGTACGTGAACATATATACGAGAGTGAAATGAAATGGTGTTAACCATGTTAACACTACATGAGACCAGAAAATTAACAGATGCTGTGTATGTTGACTATGTTCATTAGGTGTTGATATATAAAAGGTGAACCCGGTATGAATTGGTTTCATCATAAAAAAAATGAAGAATAATATGAAGAGAAAATGAAGAGTAATAATAAAGAATACTTGAATGCAAAACACATGCATAAACAAATTTATTTGAAGCTACATATAAAATTGCTCAAACCAGAGAGTATATTGAATCCAGACTAGACGATCTAATTGACTCGAAACTTGAGATTATTTACATGTCAGTGATGTCACCCAATCAATTGTGACATGTGACCTACATTTAGCCAATGGATTTACACATTCATCTTTCTAGATAAATATCCTACAGGAAATGAAGATGAAAGAGACAATCTACATCAACACCAGATTAATTAAAGCCATAATGTGTAATTTGCTTCACAGCGACGCCCTCAATTTTACTCGGATTTCTACTTTTTGCATAATTATAATGCCCAGTGGTGTACTAAAATACCACGTAAAAGCCCAAACCTGCAGTGCTTTAATAACAGTAAAATTTAACTTTTTATATTAAAACCGAGGAGACCAGGTTTTATTCAGTGTTCACCGATCGAGTGCTTGCTAACATGTCCCGTAGATGTCAGCTTATGTGTACACACGTCGAGCGCGATGCTCCGTGCAGTATTACAGTCATCTAATACGATCGGCGAGCGATACACGCATTATAGGCGCTGGAATGAAATCGCAATTTTCTTCGTTTTACATCATAATGTGATCAGTGAAATATTTAACTAGGAATCTATTCTTTATGCAAATCACACATTATGGCTTTAAGAAAGTCAACAAGCCTGGAAAAATCTGACGTCACAGGTAAGCTTTCTCGCGTATACGTGAACATAGCAGCTAAGACATAGTATACGAGGCTAAAATGAAATTATGTTAACACTACATGAGAAGAGAAAAGTATAGCAGATGCTGTGTATGTTGACTATGTCCATTAGGTGTTGATATATAAAAGGTGAACCTGGTATGAATCGGTTTCATCATAATAGTAAGGCACATCTATGACGCATTGGGAAATTTCTGAAGAATCGGATCACAATTTAAAGCTACATATAAAACTGTTCAAACCAGAGAGTGCGTTGCGTTCTGTATTGAATCCAGACTAGACGATCTAATTGACTCGAAACTTGATATTATTTACATGCCAGTGATGTCACCCAAGCCACACATGACCTATATTTAACCAATGAAATTACACATTCACCTGAATAAATATCCTACAAGGAGTCAAAGAGAAAGAGCCAATCTACATCAACGCCAGATTAATTAACGTGTTCTGTTGGCCATGTTGATGTTTTAATTTTAAGTACCACAAGATAGTGTTAGAATTAAGAATGTGCCTTTAACAGCCCGTTATTAAATGATGCTGGTTTTAATTTCCACTGATATAACCAGATTATAAATTGGAAATAAATTCAATGAAGCGTACATGTGACCATGACTATACTGTACCAGGATGCTCGCGCAAAAGGTAACAAGTCATACTTATTCAAGGAATTTCCAGTGCAAATACTTTAAATTGCAAGAGAATTTAAGATTAAAAACAGGCATATCGTTTATTTTAGACTTTCAAATGTGACTCCTCGCCACAACTGAGCCCGGATGTCGCCAGTGCCACTATTGAGATATGCTCCATCGAACTTAACAATAAACAATAGGAAAGAAAGGATTTATTGACTGTTTTATTGATTTTTCACTACTTAAATGTCAAGTACTATAGACATGATATACATCATTTTAAAGCTAATTTCAAGCAGAATATGTTGGTTGAATATCTCAAACATGATGATTGGCGACTTCAGGGCTCAGTTGTGCCGAGGGGTCACAAATGAGGTAGACCAAATCTAACATAGTGAGTTGACCTATCCATATTTCAAGCCACATTGATTTATTCAATATGTCTACCTTTTGCCTATAATCAATCGTAAATTACACCGTGCTGTATATCTGTTCCGTTCACCTGATTTGAATTTATGTGTTACATTATTTTTTAGAAGTGTATGGAACTTTATATACCTGAGGAACAACAGTTTCCTAAATCTTGCCAAAGGAGTTCGACGGTGAATCTGCTGTATACATAGTCGTATAATATACTTGCTTAAAGTCAGTCAGGAGCACACACATTGATTTGCTTCCACTCTGCCCACAAGAGACGTACAAGAACAGTGATCTATCCCGAACATAATAGTCCCAATACCTGAGTCTGCTGATCTCAGCCAAGCATGAAAATGCCGGGAATCAGTCTAAATTCGATCGTAGCAAAACCTTCAACAGGATGATGATCCACAATAGGATCGGATCAGAACTTTGATGTACGTCTGAGAAACAGTCAAAATGTAATTCAAGGTTGGCAGAACTATGGGACATCATATCCTTGATTTACCTAGGATCATCGAAGGGATTCAAAGCTAACAACCGTCCAGTAATAACAATTTTTACTGCTTTTAGAAAAGCTTTTGATACCATCCACAGAGACATAATGATAAACGTTCTGAAAAGAATACGGTTTCCTGAGCAGGTTTTTGGCGTCATAATTTGCCATTGTGTATGAAAAAGCAAAATCTACGGTGATTTCACCGGATGCAGAGACAAGCCTATTTAATATGAAAAACTTGCTATATGTAGTACTGCAGGGTACCACACTACAACCATGGCCAAAATGTGTTGGGACACTTATGGAAAACGTACACTATAGTATGACCTTATTTCCGTTATTATTAACGTGATAAAGTGGAGGTTTCTTTGGTGTCAAGCCTAAACACTTTCCTAACACCCCAACCCTCCCCCTTCCCCACCAATCAATGTTGGGTGCCACAAGGCTCGTGTGACCAAAAAGTCGAATTCAACATTGATCGGGGAGTGGGGGGCTTATTTACATTACCCTATCAAACCGTCCCAACACTTATGGCCAGCATTGTAGCTCCATATTTGGTAGAGATCCTGGATTATGCCCTGCAAATAGCAATAGAGGTCAAAGAGGAGGGCATAAATTAATGCGAATGCGAGGAATATTGTTATTCTTAATGTCATTGCAGTTGTCATTAGCTACAATTGAGCAAACAGAATACATTTAGAGCTATTTAGAATGGAATCTGATATGTAAGATATTGGTTAGCTCTAAATGCTTCTTACACTAAACACTAAATGTCATTTGAACACATTGACGCGTTAACCTTTACAGCGCAATATAAATGTCGCCATAGAACAACTAATACATAATTAATGAACTACAAAAAAAACCTTCAAGGTATATTTCAAGGTCATATTTCTCATTTAATTCGTCCATATCAACAAGAATCTATATACAAACGGGTATGAAGATATTTTAGCGAGAATCAAATGACATTTTAGTCTGTGGAAATGATTTGTTTCAGAATCCATGAATGGCAAAATACATAGCAGCGAGAAATAATGCATTAATGCATTTTTGTCTCCTAACACCTCTCAATATAATATGTTTGATATGCGTGAATTATGAGAATTCTTTTAACTTAATGGCACTCCCATCGGGAGCAATGCATAATTATTGTTATTACACTGAACTTTAATTAAACTTTTGAGGAAACAAACAAGGGATGTGTGGTTCTAGTTTCTTTTAAATGTTGAGGGTTTTTTACGCTCTCAGGTTTAATTAGTACACTTGAACACTCAACGTCGATATGTGAAACGACACTGACTAATGTAATGTGAAGTGCCTAAAGACATCTAATGGAAAGCAACTTTAAGCTACGTTCCTAAAATGCTAACACTGCATATTATGATAACATGGAATAGTTTACTTACACCCTGCATGACGATCATTAAAGGGCATTCACATCCATCATGCGGGTAAATACTCCGCAACTTGATTTTGAGGTAAATGAACAGCATATACTACCAACGAGAAAGTATTCCAGCGGTCAGTGTTGAGAATAAACAATCATTAAATTGTTGAGTTTGTCTGTTTGAAACTAACCGATATTAAGCTGTGCCTTAAATATTCTGTCACACACGTGATAATCAGATGTACACTCTTCAAAGTAGTGGTAATAAAATGAAAATAATTTGAATTAAACTTCAACACTACTTGTTTATTTCGCTTACCGGGAGTGCTTTTGAGGAACTTCCTCGTCATCAGCTTTTCATATTTTTCAGATTACTTTAACTGATATTGTCCAAATACAGTTTTATTTTACTGTTTTAATTGGAATTCATAATATCAAATCCAATTTCATGTGACGAAACTGTTTAAAGTTTCAAGCTATTATGCAGCTTATCACCAGGCTGGCAACCAAAAGAGGATCACTAAAAGTTGGGTTTCATGGTATAAATTCCCATCAGTATTTTATTGACAATCCAGATAAACAAAATACAATGGAAAAATATTTCGTAATAAAACAATTTTCGACTCGTAATGATTAACAACTAACCGAGTAGTGGAACAATTTCCCAGCTATAATTATAAATATATTGCAGATAAAGCCTGACATATTGCCGATACCTTATAAACTCGTGTAATATCTCGCGAGACATCGCTCGACTTACACCGCCCCTGGGATAGTGATTTGAAAAACATCCCCGTGTGATCAATTTCTCATAAATTACATTTCACACTTTCTATAAATGTTCTATTAACTCTCTAATAGTAAGTAATTAATGTTTAAAGTGATACTAACTTAATTGCTTATTTGCTTGATCGAAAGTCAATTTATTACACGCCAATAGCTATTTATGTATCGCGAACATTATTTTATTATTGTTATTATTTCAAGTTCTGCTTTGCAACGCAACCTTAAATATGATATTCGCCTGAGGAATATCGCATTAACGGTGTGTTTCTCTCGCACTATTTCTGGCTGGTGTAGCTAAATATAACATAGTGGAGAAACGTGTCTCAAATATATTCTCCTCACACACCGTGTGTGCGTAACTTTTACCAATTTCCGTTAACAATGCTTGTTATTGTCACACCTGGGAAATACAACACATCCCATGTGTCCAGTTATGACGCAATCAGAAGCCAAACACAGCAGGTGTAGTTCTTGTATAGCATTTCTATCCTGTTGTTGTTTGGGGCAAATTCAGAAATAGAACCGTGGCTGTGTATTAATAAACTTGGCAATTTAAAATTAATAGTTATAACAGTATTAATCAGGTTCCTAACTTGATTATTTTTTAAATGCTTGCTGACTTTATAGTATTTAGGTTATTTTGGTTATATACCTGACTCAAAACACCACATACACCTCAAACACCACACACACACATATCACCCCTGTTTGTAAATACGTTCAAACGAGGACCTCTACTTAACGAGGATCTAACCGAGGACTCACACACCCGTTTTTAATCGACACACCGTGGACCTCATACAGATACAACTTACTATCCAACTGTGACCCGTCCTATACCCTATCTTATATGCTATCTTATATGCATATTTGCATCATTTACGTCAGGATTTGACCAGGATGGTCATAGTTTCAAACCGAAGACGTCCTCGTTTGCAGGTATGTCCTCGTTTTATGGTGTGTATCCATATGTAGGTCCTCGTTTGGAGGCATTTACAAACGCACCCCCACCCACCCACCCTACACACCAATTTTCTTAGTAATGTGTTTTTACCATATTTAGTGTCTACCCTCGAAAAGAACTGTTTTTAAAAACACAAGCGAGCGTTGATCAAACCAATTTTCTTGAATTTTTATTTAATTATATTGCTTAAGATATTATTTGTTCATTCATTGTGTGCTTTCAGTTTCTACTGTTTATCAACTTCAATCTTGTAATATTATTTCAAACCTAGTTCTGCGTGGAATGAACCTTTTGCAAATATGCTGGTTACCAATCATCTATAAAATTTATAAAGATATTTTGAAGGAAATAATTTAACATTTAATATTAACCACTTGGTTATACTTCTAATTTCTGTGAAGTTAACCTGTTATATAATTTTATGGTATGACGATCATCACCGTCATTATTATATAGCTATTTATATACACGCAACGCAACACTGGTGTAATTAGCTATCAGGTTTTAGGTAAAGTATATAAAGGTAATAATAAGTTGCAGGTAAACACCTAAAGATTGCAGCTGCCATGTGATATCATATACCAGAATTAGGTCAACGTGATAAATGGGTGAAACAGCCTATGGGATAGAAAGACAGAAATAGAGTAGCTCATCTTCTCAATGATGAGAATGTAGCAAAGTGCGGTGCCGTAAACACATTCAATGGCTTCCGTCTGTCGAACCACTTGGTTATACTTCTAATTTCTGTGAAGTTAACCTGTTATATAATTTTATGGTATGACGATCATCACCGTCATTATTATATAGCTATTTATATACACGCAACGCAACACTGGTGTAATTAGCTATCAGGTTTTAGGTAAAGTATATAAAGGTAATAATAAGTTGCAGGTAAACACCTAAAGATTGCAGCTGCCATGTGATATCATATACCAGAATTAGGTCAACGTGATAAATGGGTGAAACAGCCTATGGGATAGAAAGACAGAAATAGAGTAGCTCATCTTCTCAATGATGAGAATGTAGCAAAGTGCGGTGCCGTAAACACATTCAATGGCTTCCGTCTGTCGAACCACAGCATGGATTCTATACAATTCATTAGGCATTATCCAGTAATAATGCCACCCAAATATAATTTGTAGTATCACATGATGATAAACATGGAACGTTTGTTTTGTTTGTTTTCTATTTGTTTAGTGTTTGTTTTTTGTTCTGTGGGTTTTTGTCCTCTGAAGTTCCTCATCCGGTGTTATTAATTTTAATAATTCCGTAAACAATACAGGGGTTATTCTGACATGTTGATTAACATAAAACGTTGGTTATTGTGTCCTCTGGAGTTCCTCATCCCATGTTAATGACCCGTGTTAACGATGATATACATTCCGTATAGAAGTTAGAATACAACAGGTTACTCCTGGGGGTTACTCTGGCATGTTGATGAACACGGGATGTTGTACAAATGCAATGCATGTTTGCTTATGTTCTTTAGCTACATAGATTGTCTGTTCAAGATCAACTACGATTTTCAGTTTATCTGGTACAATTATTATGCGAATGGCCTTGAAACATATCTTGGGCGTTTAGGGTTGATGAGTTTTCTCCTGGTACCAACATCTCATTTCGATGTAAAAAAAATTGGGGGTGAGGCTGTCGATCTGGTCACACTGTTTTAACTACTATACTTAGTTGCTGAGTATGCACTTTCCTTTACTAATTTTTTGCATTTTCAATTTCTTTGTTCATGTTTATCTTTGTTTTGGTCTGTTTTTGTTTTTCTGGCTTATTCTGTTTTTAATTTGTCGAGCCAGTAATTTCACAAAGTAATTAAAATACCCTGAGCCTTAACTTTCAAACATACATATTTCTTGAGCCAAGAATATGAACGTAATTTTCACGAGACGATTTCTAGCGTTAAGTAGAATTTACACTCAATCACTGAGAGACAAACTATTGATATTTAACCAACCATACAGGCGTTTTTCGCTTCTTGAAAACAGCTTGTCACAAATTATTCCTTTATATCGCGACTGCATGTGAAGTTATGGAGAGAGTGACGCACGAGCCTTTGTCAAGTCCGGGTGTCAAGTACGCACTGTGTGGATTTCTAGAAAACAGCAAGACCAACACCAATGATATTTGTTTAAGATCAAAACAGTCAGCTGGAGTATTTTTGATCACTGTAGTTTGTGCAGTTTACCTTTAGCTTGTATTTTTTCTGGTATTACATTTGTAAGTTTATGCTGTCTGGCGGTGACAAGAAAGAGAGAATTGGTGACTTATATCCGTAAAATAACAAGTAGACAGCCTCGACATCACTGGCTTGCGCGGCGCTATGTTGCGCTGTTCGTATTTGCAGGTTATCTTGGGCAATAGAAGTTATTATATTTTATGCATTATTTTGGAAACCCATATTTTTCCTAAGTCACCGCTAGCTTTATAATGTCTATTCATTATTAGGGGCACACACCCCCTAACATCACCGAGATGTAACCTGACTGTATCATTTTCTTATTCCTACCCGTAATCGGGATACCCTTGTACTCTCATATATATTTATATGAAAACAAGGACATCGTCCATTATCACGTGACTGTACCCCCCCCCCCCCCCCCACACACACACACACACACCCACCCCCACCCACAGGCTGCTCAACCAAGTGTAAAGAGCACATATGGTATGACAACATTCAGCATTAAGATTCGAGTAGTCTCACCTTCCGATTTTCTCATAAACCTCTCATAAATTCTCTTCCTTTTCTAATAAGAAATAATATGCAAGGTTGATGTTTCTGGAATGATACTTCTAATACTCTTTTCTGTTGTACTTTTGTAGGAATGTTTATCTACTTATCTATTTAATAACCGATGCATAGGACAGCACATTTTCCACCTTTTACTCAAAACAGTTATATTAATTTCCCAGATCCTGATATCCTTTGAACCAGGCCTGATTGTTGGATGATTTCATCAATGAGGTGTTACTAGTTGTAACCATATTTTTATTCAATCACAAGCTTATTTTCGCTACAATAATGAGAATTTCAAAGAATAGCTGCCTCTTACCAAATTCACTAAGTTCATGTTGATGAAATCTCACACAGTACAATGGGAAGTTTTTTTCTTTTTGTTTATAAGGGAAAGTCAATGGGTCAATAATCTTGATTTGTTGACTTTATTTGCCTAGTTGAATATTTATTAGTTATCAATATTTATGAGTCACATGCCTGACTGACTTTGCATGTGTATAGAACGTGTTTTTAATTTAATTATATTATTTTATAATCTAACATAAAAGGTTATAACAACAAAAGTAAAACATAATCCTATAGATTTTTTATACTTAACAAACTTTAACGACAATGTCACACAATGATACCAATTTCAAACTATTTTATTGCATTTAATCACGTTTAATATGAGAATTGTTATATAACATACACACCCACAATGGTGATTCTACTGTCTTACTCTATTCCATAGCCTAAGACAAATAAGTGGCTAACCCCCACAAAGTCGCAAAAATTGATCAAAATGTGGAGTAATCTACGGGAGTAATCTGAGAAGATGAGATTTCAAAGACTTTCAGACACACCCTGTGGGAAAAGGTATCCAAAAGAAGATAGCTACTAGACCTAATCGTGTTTGAAAATTGAATTTATATAGTAGTCATAGGTATTGCATTGGAATAATGAGAAAGATAAAAAGTGCAAGGAGACGCATGGAAGAAATAAAGATGAATATATGAATGGATATAACTGGCTAGGAGAAACAAAGACCAGTCTTCAATATTATGAAGAGAATTCGCTGAATACCCACCAACCTGCGACAAACCTGCATTCTCTGGCAAAGCCTAACATTGTTGTCATGTTTGTTTTCCACGTATTTTGTATTATATCCCGTTCTGATTTTCTGTTTAAAGATAAAAATGTTCATCAATATGATAAGAATACATTTACCGCGGAAACTTGATTTTCCGCCCGCCAAATCGGGCAAGTTTCCAGCACAGCAGCAGGTAAAAGCTAACATCATCATCATCTCATAAAATATGAAGTCAAGGTTAATCAACACGTCTTGGTATTTCTTATTGAGGGCTTGCCATTTACCAGATTAAATAACATAGGTAACTGGAGCTTAAAGAAGACGACGTCAATATAATCAGTCCATTAATCCCGCCAGGAATCCAGGCTTCAATATATACCTGGATATGACTTGGTAAAGCGTTAGGTCTGTGTCTGCAGAGAAATGTTATGTAATTATATACTAGTAATCTACGGGAAACTTATCTCAAAACTGGTTTACCAATAAAACATTTTTATTCCATTTTACAGAATGATTTTTTTCTACTTTCAAAATTTTAATTTTCTTCCCAATTTTAAGCGCGAACTCAAAACTCGTTCGTCTGCAAAAAATTACACTGACAGAGTCAACAAGCCTGAGAAAGGCTGACGTCACAGGGAAGTGTCCTTGCGTATGTGAGCATAGCAGGAGAGCCATCACTAGTATACCATGGGTAAAATGAAATGATGTTAACTGGCATACTGGGACTATGTAAATAAATTACACATGAGACACGAACACTAACAGATGTTGAATATGTTGACTATGTTCATTAGGTGGTGATGTAAAGGTGAACCCGATACGAGTTGGGTTCATCATTATAGTAATTGTAAAACGAGAATATTTTTGTCCTTAAAACTGAATCCAGACTAGACGACCTAATTGACTTGGAACTTGAGATTATTTACAAGTCACCCAAGCATTTTGTACTTTAGAAGCCTACATTTAGCCATACACATTCGCCTTTCTAGGTAAGTGCCCTACATATACAGAGAGTCGAGACAGTACCTAAACTAACGTCAGATTAATTAAGTGTTCTGTTGACAATCAGACTGGTTGACAATGTTGACGTGTTTTCAAAGTACCTCAAGACTTGAGCTCAAGATATTTTAAAGAGTGTGCCTGTAGTTACGGTTGATCAGTCCATTTTGCGGTTTAAATTACCGCAGCTAATATATCAGATATTAGACGGCAACAGCTCATAACTAGCGTACATGTGTATGTCCCGTTGACCAATATACCAGGTGTAGCTTGGCTTACATTGGTAGAGGAGTTTTGTCATGCCTAGGATGCTCTCGCAAAAATAACCATAATTTCATTCAAGGATATTATGCAAGGACAATCAACCAAACATAAATTATGCATGGTGACTCGTGAGCTTCATTAGTAAACTATATTGGCCCGCATTTGACTTTAAACATTCTTATTGGATTTACAAATCGAGATCTTTAATAGTTAGGAAGACCGAAATAGAGTACGTTTATTTTATCCATGACCGTAGAATAAAAAAAAAAGTATTGTATTCTGATGCTTTGAGTGTCTCATTTTAAACTTGGTGTTATAATAACGACGTAAATAGAGGTTTGCTCGGACTTAAGGACTTGAGGTTTTAACATTTTAAGAATACAAAATATCCATTCAGACCATATTTTTTCATATTGCTGAGCTACAAATGTACAATATGCTTTTCAACAGAACTAGTTTTCAACATTGTCAATGTCCCACGATAATAGAATAAATACGGTATAGATAGTATGAATGAAGTCCATGGTAAATCCGTCAACCCCGCAAACATAACCACCTGGATGAAAGAAGTGCTTTGACATGTTATTTCATGTTAAGAATCTTTATTTCCTAAGCACGTCTTGCGGTCTGAAGAGAATTGAATCACAGATTGATTGAATTGACGATCGCCTGGAGAGGAATGTCACATTTGTAATCGTAGCATAGGAACAACTTTTAGCTCATTACCTAGGTGGGTTTACACCCACCTAGGTATTCTTTTTTAGTCCATTCCTTCCGCTGGCAACAGAGACTCAGAGAGGGTTAAAGTATGAAACCCAAGTTGATGTCATGGAAAATTGTTTTGCCTTTGTTTACTAGAGGCTGTTCCTCTGTGGTAATAGTGTGTGTTAGAACCTGTGAGGGTTAATATTGTGGGCAGTCTCCGTGGGACTTGCAAAGAAAGTTTAGTAAAACCATAAATAACTGATGGCACCTCTGGGATAGCTGCTATGAGGAAAGTGGAATTTGTTTTTGTAATTCTTTAACATGTCTAACATCTGATGTTTGTTTGCAGCAGCTATTATCATGATGATGCTCAAATTGTTGAGCTGATTCAAGTGATTTAATGCTTGTGGGTGACAGTTTGGAATTATGTGCTGTGGTCCAGCTTTCTGAAAATAAGGACAAAATAACTTGTTGCAAGTATTTGTTCTTTGCTGTAGCTACTTCAATAGCTTTTCAGTCAGTGCCCCAAACATTTGTAGATTGGTCTTTGATTTGGATTATAAAATTTAAAGATGTCTTTTCCAAAATTGCACATATTTGCTAACAAATCGCGGCTTTGCAGCAATTGCAGGCATACTTGTAGTATGTCTTTTGAATTTGTACTCATTTTGTGGGACAGGGACAAATAGCATAATTTTGAGGTTTACTAAATACTTGCTAGCCCAGCCAGGGTACAATGACATGAACGATCTAGACCCAGGGTCTTTGATGTGAAAATAATGGCATATCCAGTGGAGTAGTTTTCACTTGGAAAATGTGTTTATACCCTCTATATCACTGAATCATGAAAAAAATAATAATACAAATTCATGTAGGCCTATACAAAATGTCCCAATTGAAAAATCGTGTACAGATAGGCCTAATACTGATATCAGAGACATGGCACACTAATTACCTAGGTGGGTTTACACAAACCTAGGTATTAGAATCAGTCGTGTTGTACTTCCGCTGGCAACAGAGACTCACCTATCATGGCCCAGTTCTTGAACCCCAATATATTTGTATATTCATTGAATAACCTTTGACAAATTTGGGTACAAAAAACTCATACTCTGTAACAAATTCAAAATGCTATGTCACTTGCACATATAATCATGGAAGTATACTATATAGTGAGCATGGTCAGAACAGAGATCAAAAGTAGAATCAGACTTGCAGCTGGAAGTTGATTCCCAATTGGAATAATAAAACCACCCCTTGCTGCAACCCAGTCACAACTCTAATTTCACTGACCTCCAAGCAGGTGATGTCAGCCACTTACTCCGATTTCACCATTCAGAAGTTCACTGGCGGTTGTCATGGTTGTTGTGGATATTATAATAATGTGCAGATGATGAGCATTGATCATGTTGATTACCTAGCTGGGGATTTACAACCCCCCCCCACCGAGCTAGGTACTGTTTTGCTATTCGATCTTTCTTTATCTGGGGGTTTACAACCCCCGAGCTAGGTACTGTTTTGCTATCCAATCTTTCTTTTTTCTTCTTCTTTCTGACAATAACTTCAAATTGCTTCTCCTCCTACATGTAATTGAGGTCAAAGGTCATTAAGAGGGCATTTCCGGTATTTAACCAAATACCTTCAAACTGCTTCTTCTGTCACATATTATATATAGTACAATGATGTCATTTGCATGCATCGGCTATACCACACGCCTATAACTTGCATACAGAATTGGGGTCAAAGGTCATTAAGGGGTAAAATCTTACAATTGTATTATCTGGATATCTGTAAGGGTATGGGGCTCAAAGTCGGTGACGACAAATCTCATGACCAGGGGAACGTTTTGCAGGGGTCAGGGCAAAGGTCATGCAGATGTGAAATTTTAGAAATGCATTTCCTGTACATCTGTAAGGAGTACGGCGCTCAAACTTGGTGACAACAAACTTAATGATCAGGGGAACATTTTGGGTCAAAGGTTATCTGGGGTTAAATCTTAGAATTCACTTTCTGGATACCTGCAAGGGGTATGGGGCTCAAATTCAGTGACAACAAATCTCATGATCAGGGAACATTTTGCAGGGTCAGGTCAAAGGTCGTATAGAGGTCAAATCTTAAAATGTCTTTTCCGGACATCTGTAAGGGGTACGGGACTCAAACTCGGTGACAACAAACTTGATGACCACGGAAACATTTTTGAACATTTTGCAGGGGTCAGGTCAAAGGTCATCTGGGGTCAAATTTTAAAATTGCATTTTCTGGACATCCGTAAGGAGAAAGGGACTCAAACTCGGCGACAACAAACAACATGACCAGGGAAAATTTTGGAAAATTTTGCAGGGTCAGATACCTCCACAACACCAACACGCCCCACCTAGGTTTGTGGTCTATGACCATCATTTGCCTCTAGTTTGATATTGTAAAGTTATGCTGTGTATATACGATCAACTGATGTACAAATATCCAGGCATAAGAATATGTTATATTTAGATATGTTCCTTCAAACAATATGCAACAATATGCAAGTAACACAAACAGTAGGCTTTCCCAACAATCTGCAATTAACATGTACCCTTACATCTTAGTGTAGCTTTTGAGAGTCCCGTTTAGTAAGTCTGTAATATCTACCATGAATAACAACCCCTCGTAATATCGAGAAAAACGCCGTAAAATATAAATAAATAACATTATATCTAACATTTCATTTGCTTCTATAAATACATTTCTTATTACGTGTATATCACTATATGTACAGGGTTTCTACGATTGATTGCTAAAGGGGCATCAGCTACAACTTTGCTAAGATTTAACAAATATGTCATTTACGATCTTGTTTACATCTAAACCCTTTTTACTTATTGAGGAAACAGCAAATGTTATTTGAACACATTGACACCTGAATTAACCTTTACAACGTAATAGATGTCAACATAAGACGACTACTGTAAAAATTACGAAATTGCGACAAACAAAATTCAAGGTTACATTAAATCTGTCCATCTCAACATGGATGTGTATGCAAACCCTGTGTTGATCAAGTGGAAATGATTAGTTCGGAATGGCATATTCCGCAACAGTATTGAATGTATTATAGCATTTTGTAACCTAACACAACTCAACATCTTTATGTTTGAAATGCGCCAATATGAGATTCATTTTAACTTAATGACACTAGGCTCAGGAGCAATGCAGGATTACTACTATTACACTACTATTACGCTCTCGGGCTTAATTAGTTCACTTAACACTTGGTGTCAAATCTGTAAAATGACACTTATGTAATGTGAAATACCTTAAAACGTTTAGTGGAATGAAACTTTTAGTAACTCTCCTAAAAGGCGTACACTTGCACATGTATAACTGTAAAAACATGGAGTGGCTTTTATTATTTCAGGTACATTTTATTAAAACACTCAAATAGCAGCCAAAATGGCTGAATTGCATGGTGAATTACAATCAAATTGATAAAGATAGGCAAATAATAATAAAATACATAAAAAGAAACTTGATTTATTGCACGATACATACTCAATGGAATTTTTTTAATGAACAGCCAAAGAATTAAAGGATAAAAAATAATATAGCTGTAGCTCATACTCAACCGTACTCACCCCAACACTATATCTCAAACACACCCCTGCACACACCTCACCACACCACTCCCATACCCATACACACCCACCAACATCCACTGATGCACTCCCACACTTACCATTGCACAAAAACTCAACCTAATAAAGATATCAATGTGACGGCATAATAAAAAGATATGATAATATGACAATATGACAGGAGAGGGAATTGCACTTAAGGGCTTGCACTACCAAATCACACCAGCCCCCTCCCATCCATCCATTCGCACAAAAATGATTCAAACCAAATCACTAGATGGACAGGAGAACACTAAGCATGATTCAGGAGTTCAGCCATGTATGGAACTGGGCTTTCCTTGAATCTTTTGGTTTTCCACCTGTAACTCTGGACTTTAGGGGGCTTTCTTAGAGTGATTGAGGATGAATAGTCAGTGGCAGGGAACCATCTGGAGAATTTTTCAGATGCATGTGCTTTGGATGCAAACTCCTTGCAAATCTACGGGAGTGTAGAGGCTCAAGATCCAGAGTGGCAAGGGAGTCGGAGTTTTGAATTCTCTCCAAACGGTCCTCCTGGCTCTGAGCGAGACCTGCATGCCATAAGGGGGCTGCATACTGGTCTCATATAACATTTGTAGACAGAGAGGGTTTCACCTGCGTTGAGACCTGCTTCTTTAAGTTTACGTAACATGAACATTTTTCCATTAGCTTTGGAATGCATATTGTCTACCTGGCCTTGCCATTTCAAATCATTTTGGATGATAACTCCCAGCAACTTGACTTTCTGGACTACTGCTAGGGAGTGCTCAGAGATGCGTAGATCAACATCCGGGGATTTTTTTACTAAAGTACACACTCATGGCTTGGCATTTACTTGGATTCAACTTATGTTTGTTACTGACAGACCACTCATGGAGAGATTCTAAACACTGCTGTACCTCAGAGACATCATCAATGGCTCTATTTTCACCTATTGTAAGGTCGTCAACATACTTCCAAACCTTCATTCTGTTGTCATCAAACTCAGTGAGTGCATCATTGATCATGCCTAAAAAGGCAATAGGACCAATGATAGTGCCCTGAGGTACACCACCATGTAATTCTATACCACGTGCCGATTCTAAAACGGCACTCGTATTCATCAGGTACCAAATATGCCACTAATTTAACGTAAATGCAAAGTTAATTCCACCAGTAAGCACATATTTCAGCTGTCCGTATTACTGGGTTACAGTAAAAAAACATTAAATTGAAATGAAATTTTGTCTGTTTGATGAATCTAACCGATAATGAGTGACTATTATATGTCACTCAATTGTTTATAAGATGAATTGTGTATCTTGAAACAGTAAAGCCGATTAGGTATTGGAACATCTAATAATATGGTTCATTAGGATTCACATGAGCATTACGACATGAGAGGTAATTGCATGTTATAAGAACATAAATCATGATAAGTCGGATTTCTTTTTGCGAGGCGATGACAAGAATGCAAAGCCAAGAAGAGTCTACTTCTCTGGTCGTATAATATATTATTAAGCAACTCGTGTTGTCCGGCCTTATTAACTCAACTGAAATGATTAACAGTTCGTACTACCTTAAAATTTGCTTTTTAGCAAGATCTTTAATAGTTATGAAGACCGAAATAGAGTACGTTTATTTTATCCATGATCGGGCTTAACTTAATTTGCGCCAAATCCTTAGAGTATAAAGAACTTATTCTATCCTGAAGCTTTGAGTGTCTAATTTTAAACTTAATGCTATAATAACGACGTGAATAGAGATTGCTTGTACTTCAGGGACTTGAGGCTTTAACATTTTAAGAATAGTAAGAATATAAAAAAAGTATAAGCTTCAGAACATTATCTCTGCATATAGCAGAGCTATTAAGTATACCATATTGCTTTCAACAAAACTATAGATAATAACAAATTCTCGATCATGAGAGGATGTACCTTCTGCGTCAGCGTTCTTTTCATAGAATAACACGATCGCGCGACCTGCATGAACGAATCTTGACCTTGCCTAGCAACGACCATGTGATTGGCCAATTCTCAAAAGCTGTGTTTGCGCCGTAAGCACCGGTCTTTGCGTAGTACGCTCGACGCAAATAACTGTGCGTACCCAAGTTGGCTCTCATGATCGAGAATTAAATATTTGGCTATAGTAATCAACATTGTCAATGTACCCCGATAGTAGAATAAGACCACAAAAAAGTGTTTGTTTGCTCAGACACGACCAACCTAAAAAATCAAATAACATCAAACACAAAGGAAGTCGACCTACCGACCCACTCCTTTCTACCCCATGTCTGTGCAAGCAAACACTTTGGGGTTTTTTTTGGCCTAAATATGGTATAAGACCATAGTCAAATCCGTTTACCCACCTGTATAAAAGAAGGGCTTTGACATGTTATTTTATGTCAAGAATCTGCATTTCTTAAATACGTCTTACGGGCTGAAGAGAATTGAATTGACCATCGCCTGGAGAGGAATGTCACACTATGTAATCGTAGCATAGGAACAACTTTGGCGACTGAATGAATATTACCGCATTTTAGACTTCCCATGTTCTACATATTATAGCTCATAGCTCATTTCATGATTTGATATTATAATGTTATGCTGTGTTATATAGCAAATGACTAATGTATATTCAGGTATAAGAATATGTTATACTATTATGTTCCTTCAAAAATTATCATGTATGCTTACATCTTAATCTAGATTTTGAGATTTAACAAGTCTGTAATCTACCATGAATAACAGTGCCTCGTAATATCGAGAAAAAACGCCGTAAAAATATAAGTATTAATAACATATACATCTACTATGATGAAATACATTTCTTAGCATATCGCTCTATGCACAAATTTAAATTTTAAATAAATCTGTTATTTAAGATATTGGTTACATCTAAACCTGTTTTGTTTATTGAGAAAACCCGAGAAACACCTGCGTTAACCTTAATCATAGACCATTAGATGTCGACATATTAAGACTGTAAAAATTACTGAATTGCAACAAACGAAATTCAAGGTTTTAACCGAATTAAATTTGTCCATCTCAACATGAAGGTGTATGCAAACCCTATGTTAATTAAGTGGAAATGATTTAGTTTGCAATAGCAGGTTCCACAACAGCATGGAATGTATTACAGCATTTTGTAACCTAACACTACTCAATTATAAACACAGCCAAAAAAGAAAGTCTCCAGTAGTTCCATCCTCATTTAATCAGATTCTGATGAGTTTATGGCAAAATAATTTATATAATAATTTTCTATACACTCTCCTTCGAAGATTGATACCAAATTTGATATCAAAAGTTTAATCATTCGTTCAATTTTAAAAATGACATAGGGAATTGTATCACGTAGCAGAGCTAGCGTGAGTGTCAAGAATTACGTCGCCTGAATAGGCCGGCAGGTTAAAGGTTTGGCCATGCATATCAAAATGCAAATCAAATACCCCGCTCTTTCAATTGTGCGCAGGCAAGGGTACAATGATTCCTGTACGGGCATGCTTCAGGCCACATAATAAGCTGATACCATGCATTGATTTTTGCGTGGTCAATTCGTAATTTGTCATTTTAAAATTGCACGAATTTCCAAACAACGGCTCCTTTGCTCATGATGATTAAACTTTTGATATCAAATTTGGTATCAATCTTCGCAGGAAAGTGTATAGAAAATTATTATATAAATTATTTTGCCATAAACTCATCAAAATCTGATTAAATGGGGATGGAACTACTGGAGACTTTCTTTTTTGGCTGTGTTTATTTATGCTTGAAAGGCGCCAATATGAGATTCATATTTACCATGTTAACTTAATGACACTCGGCTCAGGTGCAATGCAGAATCACTGATTCACTGCTATTTTATTACACTGGATCTAAAACGACACTTATGTTATGTGAAATGCCTTAAAACATTTAGTTGAAAGAAACTTACTCTCCTAAAAGGTGTACACTTGAACATAATTGTGAAAACATGGAGTAGCTTTACCACGTGGCGATTCTATAAGGTCACTCGCATTCATCATATATATATGCTAATATTTTGACGTCACTGCAAAGCGAATTCTACCAATAAGCACATATTTCAGCTGTCCGTATTACCCTGTTACAGTAAACAATCATTAGAGTGATATGTGTATGTTTGATGAACCTATCCGGTAATATCTGTCACACAATTGTAAATAATATGAATACCTTAAAATAGTTATGTATCTTGAAATAGTAAAGACGATTGGGTATTTGGAACATCTTATTCATTTGGATCCACATGAACATTAAAGCATGAGAAAGAATAGCGTGTTATAAGCATATAAACCATGATAACTAGGATTTCTTTAGCGCGGCAATGACAGGAATGCAAAGTCATGCTAACGAGTCTACTTCTCTGGTCGTAAAAAAAATATAATTTGACAATTCATGTAATGTATAGACATGTTTTCAATTCTTATCTCACTGAAATTCCCTTTAATTGAATTGTTTCATGAATTTATAGTTATTGCGATCGCACACGCACCCCGACACACCCCACACACCCCCACAGATAGCCACCGTCGCAACACATTATACACTAATTTTTCTAGTAATGGGAGTGTAGCTTTAGCTACCGTACAAAATCCCGAGACTTTGATAACGAAATACATTTCATAGCATATCGCTATATGCACAGCACAAGGTTTTGTACGATTTATTATTTAAGGAAAACCGCATTGCTAAAGGGGCATCAACTAAAATATTTGCTAAAATATTTAAATTTTACAAATCTGTTGTTTAAAATATTGGTATACATCTAAACCTGTTTTGTTTATTGTGGAAACACCAAATGTTATTTGAACACACTGACACTTGCGATAACATTTACAGCGTGTAATAGATAGATGTCGACATAAGACAAGAACAGTAAAGGTAGTGAATCACAACAAACGATATTCAAGGTTGCATAACCAATTTAAATATGTCCAATTTGACATGAATGTGTATGCAAACCCTATCTTAGAGATTATTAAATGGAATTTTAATCAAGTGAAAATCTTAAGTTCGGAATGACAAATTCCACAACAGCATTGAATGTATTAAAGCATTATGTAACATAACACTGCACTACCAAATATATTTATGTTTGAAAGGCGCCAATATGAGATTCATATTAACTTAATGACACTCGGCTTAGGAGCAATGCAGAATTACTGCTATTACACTAAATCTTTTTACGCTCTCGGGCTTAATTAGTGCACTTAAACGCTGGATGTCAAATCTGTAAAACGACACTTATGTAATGTGAAATGCCTTAAAACATTCATTAGTGGAAAGGAACTCAGCTACTCTCATTAAAGACGTACACTTGAACATGGAGTAGCTTTACCACGTGGCGATACTATACGGGCATTCTTATTCATCAGGTATAAATATGCCACTACTTTGTTTGACGTCAATGCAAAGCGAATTCTACCAATAAGCACATAATTTCAGCTGTCCGTATTACCGTGCTACAGTACACAATCATTTGATGGAAATGTGTATGTTTGGTGAACCTACCCGGTAATATCTGTCATACACTTGTAAATAATATGAATACCTAATTAGTAAAGAGGATTAGGTATTTGGAACATCTTTATTAATTATTCAATTGGATTCATATGAACATTACAGCATGCGACAGAATAGCATGCTATAAGCATAATAATAAACCATTATTATAAACTATTATTATTAGCGCGGCAATGACAGGAATGCAAAAGCCATGCTAACGAGTCTATACTTCTCTGGTTGTAAAAAATATAATTTGACAACTTATGTAATATATAGACATGTTACCTCACTTGAAATTCCCTTTAATTCCATTTTATAAGCAAAGGAACCAAAATAGGATTGACAGATGCATTGACCTGATATTGAGCACTTAAAATTTATTTTTAATAGAATATCTTTAAAATGATTAACTGCGAAACCAGAAGTGAATTTTCTACTTAAAGATATTCGGACAGTTAGCTCATATAAAGCTGCCATATTGTCAATACTTCCATCCATAACGCCTAGTAATCCTGGTTATCCCTCGCGAGACATCATAATATCATATTATCACTTGACTTACACTGCCCTGCCCTTGTATAGTGATTAGAAAAACATAACCATGTGATATATTTCTCATAAATCACATTTCTCACTAGTTAAACTCCAACAGTAAGTTACTTAATTGGTTATTTACCTCTACCGTGTCTACTTAACTCCTTGATCGAAGCCAATAGCAGCTATATTTATGTATCGCAAACAAAAATACACCATGTAAGTTTTGCTTTATTTACACATGATATTGGCCTGAGGAATGTCACATATATGATGTGTTTTTCTCTCGCACTATTTATTGCTTTATAAATATAACACAGATTGAGAACGTGACTCTATTAAAATATATTCACCTCACATACCAGGTCACAATACTTGTTTGATAGGAATACCACACTTTGGTAATACAATACGTCCCATTTGTCCAGGCATGACGTAATCAGGGGTTATAATAGTAGCCTACATGTGTAGTACTAATCGTGTCCTTGTTTCGTGCAAATGTATAAATAGAAACGTGGGTGTAAAAATACTTTAATTTGCAATTTAAAACTATAATATTTGCAGGTCAACTCCCGACACATACCCCCCCCACGTGCACCCCACACAGATAGCCACCCACCACAACACATTATACACTAATTTTCCTATGGGAGGGTGGCTGTAGCTACCGTACAAAAAAAATCCCGACACTTTAATAGCGAAATACGTTTCTTAGCATATCGCTATATGTTCAACATAAGGTTTTCTACGATTTATTATTTAAGGAAACCGCATTACTCAAGGGGCATCAACAAAAATATTTGCTGAAATATTTACCTAAAATATTTAAATTTTGCAGAACCAATTCAACATGAATGTGTATGCAAACTCTATCTTAGAGATTATTAAACGGCATTTTAATCAAGTGAAAATGTTTAGTTCGGAATGACAAATTCCACAACAGCATTGAATTTATTAAAGCATTATGTAACCTAACACTGCACTACTCAATATATTTATGTTTGAAAGGCGCCAATATGAGATTCATATTAACTTAATGACACTCGGCTCAGGAGCAATGCAGAATTACTGCTATTACACTCAATCTTTTACGCTCTCGGGCTTAATTAGTGCACTTAAACGCTGGGTGTCAAATCTGTAAAACGACACTTATGTAATGTGAAATGCCTTAAAACATTTATTAATGGCAAGAAACTCATCGACTCTCCTTAAAGGCGTACACTTGAACATAATTGTGAAAACATGTAGTAGCTTTACCACGTGGCGATTCTATACGGGCACTCGTATTCATCAGGTATATATAAAATATGCCACTACTTTGACGTCAATGCAAAGCGAATTCTACCAACAAGCGAATAATTCCAGCTGTCAGTATTACCGTGCTACAGTAAACAATCATTAGAGTGAAATGTGTATGTTTGATGAACCTATCCGGTAATATTTGTCATACAATTGTAAATAATATGAATACCTAAATAGTTATGTATCTTGAAATAGTAAAGACAATTCGGTATTTGGAACATCTTATATTAATTATTCATTTGGATTCATATGAACATTACAGCATGAGACAGAATATCATGTTATAAGCATATAAACCATGATATGTGGGATATCTTTAGCGCGGCAATGACAATAATGCAAAAGCCATGCTAACGAGTCTACCTCTCTGGTCGTAAAAATATAAGTTGACAACTTATGTAATATATAGACATGTTTTCCCAGCCATTTTTCCTCACTTGAAATTCCCTTTAATTGCATTTTACAAGGAAAGGAACTAAAATAGGATTGACAGATGCATTGACCTGATATAGAACTAGGGGTGCGCGCGAAGCGCGCATGGTCGCGAAGCGGCCAACGAGGCGCTGATAGGACTACTGGTGGGCTTTGTAAATGTCAGAGAGGGGTTGCCGGTTGTCATGGTCCCATACAGGCACTGAACAAGTGCTAACCTGATATTGAGCACTTAAAATTTATTTTGTAATAAAATAGCTTTAAAATGATTAACTACGAAACCAGAGGTGAATTTTCACAGGTATGCGGACAGTTATATCATCTTTGATGGTGGTAGTTGTTTGACTGGTGCCGGAGCTGACATAGTGTCAATACTTTCCATCCATAAAGCCTAGTAATCATGGTAATCCCTCGCGAGACATCATATTGCGAGGGATTACCATGATTGATCATGATATCACTTGACTTACACTGCCCTGCCCTGGTATAGTGATTAGAAAAACATCCCCGTGTGATACATTTCTGATAAATCACATTTCACAATAGTATAAGTGTATAAATAAACTACAATTATAAGTTACTTGTTGGTCATTTGCCTCTGCGAACTACTTGATCGAAGTCAATAACACGACAATTGACTTTGACTTAACTGCACAGGCCGGTGTGGCCTCTTGCACTCTGCCGAGTAAGCCTCCTCCATCCAGTTCTGTCTGTTGCTTGTGTCTTTGCTTCATTTGGGGTCATTCCCAAGTCCCTTTGAATTTGGTCCTTCCATCTGGTTGGTGGACGACCTGTGGTCTTTTCTTGATGAAGTCATTAATGTAGGCTTGGTAGGGAAGCCGGTGTAGAGGCATCCTGAAGATATGCCCAGCCCATTTCAAACGTCTCCGGCAGATAACATCATTGATGGAGCTAGTGATGTTGAGACTCTGTCTGATGGAATTGTTGCGGATTTTGTCAAGTAGTGAAACTCCAAGCATTGCCCTAAGGCATCGCATTTCAAAAACATCCAGTCTGTGTCGATCGGATTCACGTAACGCCCAGGATTCTGACCCATAGGTGGCAATAGGGAGGATGAGCGACTGGTAGATCCTTACTTTCAGCGATCTGGTGATGTCCTGGTTAGACCAGATGGTATTTTTCAATCTACCAAATGCCCAGGCTGCCAACTTTGTGCGACAGTTAATATCCTCTTCTACTGAGGGCACACTACTACCCAGAAAGACAAAGTTATTTACTTTGTCAATGGGCATTTGGTTCAGCATGATATCTCTTGGATCGTCAGACATGATCTTGCATTTTGTGGGGTTAATTTTCATTCCCCAGCTGCTGCATGCTTTTTCCAATTCATTAGTGGAGATTTGCAGGTTCTCAAAGTTTATATCCATGAGTTTGGTGTCATCTGCATATCGGATGTTGTTAATGCACATGTCACCCATCTGCACACCTGCGCCTAGATTTTGGATGTCCTTCATGACAAACTCCAGATATAGATTGAAGAGGCATGGTGAGAGAAGACATCCCTGTCTAACACCTACTAGGACTTCAAACCAATCGGTGATCTTTCCATTTACCACGACTGAGCATTTGGTTTGCTCATACATTTTTGCAATGAGGCTCGCCAGTTTGGCGTCTACTCCTACTGATCGCAGACATTTCCAAAGGGCCTCCCTCCATATGGTGTCAAATGCTGCTTTGAAGTCTACAAAGTTCCAGTGTATTGGAATGTGTCTTTCTTTAGCCTTTTCGAAGATTTGGCGTACTGTAAATACCGCATCTGAGGTGCCTCTGGAACTCCTGAACCCACACTGTTCCTCTCTCAGATGGTTATCTACAGTCTGTTGAACACGACAATAGCTATTTATATATCGCAAACAAAAATACAACATCTAATTTTCATCTTCAAATTTTGCTCTCCTACCCACACTTTAATACACATGATATTAGCCTGAGGAATGTCACATAAATGATGTATTTTTCTCTCGTACTATTTATGGCTTGTTTAGATAATATAACATAGATTGAGAACGTGCCTCTATTAATATATACCTTGCATATTGTGTGTTTTGGTTTTACCAAATTAACATGTGACAATATCTGTTAATAGGAATTGGTTATCACACCTTGGTGATACGACACGTCCCATGTGTCCAGTCATGACGTAATCAGGAACCATAATAGTGCATGTGTAGTGCTTTTATCGTATCCTTGTTTCGGGCCAATTTATAAATAGAAACGTGGGTGTAAATATACCTTGTTTAATTTGCAATTTAAAACTATTGATATTTGCAGGTCAACTCCGGCCATGGTTATGCTTTGAATTGTTTTTTGATTTTTATTGCGCATGCAATATCGCACCCCCATAACGACACAATGACACACCTCACAGATACCCACCCACCCCAAGACATTATATAATAATTTTCCTGAATTTGTGGAACAAAAGGGAAAATCCAAGGAGAGTCGAAATCATTTCTTTCCATGGACACTAAATAAAGGCAAATAGGATTTTGCTGCAACTTTGAAATCTTGGGTTACTGTCACTTAATATAACTAACTAATAAATATAGTTCGATAAAGAACGATTTTTATCTGTACAATTCTGCAACCAACTGCACTTTGGTATATGCTGTACATACGTAAGAAGAAGAAGATACATGATTAAGTTAATTTGCGAAACATCCTTAGAGTATGATAAACGTATTTATTCTGAAGTCAAGAATGTTTTGGCAAACCGGAAAGGGGGTAAGCAATTTGTGGCAAGCCGAGAGGAGGGGAAGCGATTTTTAAACGCCCTAAACAGGTTTAGGAAACAGTTCGGAAATGCTTGAATAATCAAATTTCTTGGAATATCTATTAAATATGCACATAGTTTTCTACAATTGGTTTTTAAGGAAATTGCATTGCTGAAGAGGAGGCACAATCGTATCCCAAAGTAGTTATAATTAACTACTACTTTACTAAGATATTTACAATTAACTATTTATCTAAGATAAAGGTTGCGCTTAAATGCGTGTTACTTATTGCGGAAACACTCGATGTAACACATTAACACCTGCGTTAACATTTTTAACTTTATAACTGTTTCAATATAAAGACGACTACAGTGAATTTAGTGAAATACAACTACCTAAATCCAGGGTTACATAACAGTTTATTTGTACGTAAACCTATCTTAGAAATAGCTAAATATAGGTAATATATTATATAATATATATAATAATCAAGTTGAAATAGTCGTTTCAAAATGGCAAAATCCACCAGCCTGGAATGTATGCATTTTGTAACCCAACACTACTCAATATATTTATGTTTGAAAGGCCTCAATATCAGATTCATATCAACTTAATGACACTCGGCTGAGGAGTAATGCAGAATTACTGCTATATTATATTACATGGAATATTTTTACGTTCTCAGGTTTAATTTAGTGCACTGAAACACTGGGCGTCAATCTGTAAAATTACACTTATGTAATAATGAAGTGCCTTAAAATTAAATGGAATGAAACTTTTAGTTACTTTCCTAAAAGGAGTACACTCATGTATAACTGTGAAAACATGGAGTAGCTTTACCACGTGCCGATTCTAAAAGGGCACTCATATCCTATTCATCAGGTATAAAATATGCCACTATTTTGACGTAAACATGGTAAATGCTAAACAAATTCTACCAACAAGCACAAATTAGTTGGTATTACCGTGTTTAACAGTAAACAACTATTGGATTGAAATGAAAGTGTTCTGTTTGATTAACCTAACTGTGACTGAAATGTCCGTCACAAATTGTAACTAAGATGAATACAAAACGATGAGGTATTTGGAACATTTTATATCAATTAATCATAGTTCCCCATGATTCGCATGAACATTACAGCATGAGACAGAATTGCAGGCTATAAGCATATATAAACCATGATAAGTCGGATTTCTATTGACGCGGCGATGACAGGAATGGAATAGCAATGCTGACAAGTCTACTTCTCTGGTCGTAGAACATAATATGTGGCGCGTCATGTCAAAAGCAGACACTTTTGGGCAGGTTATCAATTTCGAGGTTTTTACATATCTTAAATAAAGAGACATTTTGCTCAACAACACCGTTTTCCCCAATGAAATCGGACATTCCTAAGCGAAGATATTTAGTTCGTAAGCTATGGTATTATAAAATTGGAAATTGAGATATCGGCCTTTAAAAATATTATTGACAATGTTGAGAGTAGGAAGTACCTTGAAAAATGTCTCAAAAATTCAAGATGCCAGTTATATTCCGGTCTGAAACTATCAGACAATATTTTTAACATTAATAACATCACAAATTCGCAACAAACCCAAATTGTGAAAAAATCACCCGGGCAGATTTTTGGCTATTTCTCCATTTACGATCCTGCCCAAAAGTGTCTGCTTTTGACATGACGCGTCACATATAATATGACAACTCATGTAATATTAAGGTTTTTCCAGCCTTGTTACATCACTTGGAATTCCCATTAATTACATTTTATAGGGAAAGGAACTAAAATAGGATTGACAGATGCATTGACCTGATATTGAGCACTTAAATTGTATTTTTAAGGAATCGGATAGTAACGTTTGCACAGTATTTTTTGTGGGACATGAGACCACATCAGACACACCAAATTGCATTCTGAATACGAAAAATTTTCTTCTGATATCAAAACATTTTTTTTTAATTCGCGATATAGTACAAATGTTATGGCAAATTATTACAAGTGCGGGGTGTGTGTGTTTGTTTTTGTTTGTTGATGCAGCCAGGATGTGGACTAAAGAGTAAAGGTTACACAATAAGTATTTGCCACAGTATAAATAACTCTCTAACCTACATGTATATTCCTTGCACCAAGAAGCTAAATCTGTTTTTACAAAAGATTTCCAACGTAATGCTGAATTTACCCTTAATCACTGAGCGACGAACTATCTGTTTATTTTTGACCAATAAGGGAAACAGTTTCTTGCTACTTTAAAAACTGATTGGTCAAAACAGTCTCTGGTCGCTCAGCGACAGTATACTTAGAAACTCCATAGGACATGGATTGGAGTGACGCACGAGCCCTTGCCAAGTACGCACTATGTGGACATCTAGAAAACAGCAAGCCCAACACCAATGATGTTTGTTTAAGATCAAAACATCGTAAGAGTCAGCTGGTGTGTTTTGTTCACTATATTTTGTGCAGTTTACCTTTCAGCTTGTACCTTTACCTTTACTTTTACGATTTTACGTACCTTTCTTCATGTATGTCGATGAACAGCATGATTGATATGGAATTGGACTAAGTAAATATATTCTGTCTACACTGTCTATGACGGTGACAACGAAAAACGGATTATCGAGTTACGTTCGCAAAATAAGGAAGGGTCTATAGCCCTGGCAAAGTCACTAAAATGGATTAAAATGTGGGTTAATCTGAGAGAATGAGATTTTAATCAAAACCTTGGAAACATTTCAAAAAAGATAGCTATAGTCCGTATGCTTTCCTCGAGGCAGTAAAATAAAATCATATTTTGTGATTTTCTCAAAAAAAGGCTCATTTTCGCAGGAATTTCAGGTGGATTTTGACTTCATAAGTGCGGCGGGTGTGGCCACAGACTCGCCAAATTTAATATATTGTCTATCGGTTAACCACGAAGGGAACATCATGTTCCAATAAGCCGTCCAATACGTCAGCAACAAACCGCCGACAATATACCGATGTTTCGGGTGCGTTGATGTGACTGCATCAACCATTGCATCAACCACAGGACTTGGATCAAGATAACATGCAGCTACGCCATCTTCGTTGAATTTCTGCCATCTTTCGACGTAGTCCCGGCCGTAGTCTTCTCGGGCTGTCGTGTCCATGGTTTGCCAGAGTCGATCTGGATAACCATTAAGGTATGTTTTAATTGCAGTACAGATGCCATAATGGCCTGGCTCTATAAGTGCAACCTGAATTTATTTAAAGAAATACATGAGTTACGTATTACAATTATGCTTATCATATTTTGCTGTGGTCATCCAGTAAGGTATTCTAATTTTGCAAGATAAAACTAAAAGTGATCAAAATCTGTTATGCTGGTTTCATACTTTCATGCCACTTGCCGCTTTACAGCTCTGAAGATGATTTTACTTCACTGCGCAGTCTCACCAGAAACGCTAGCGGTGAACAGCGGCAAGCCGATATATCGATCACTCAAGCGCTTTGCCGCAGGACAGCACCGCTGGGAATTGAATTTTAAAAGTCAACTCGGAGCGGTGCCACTCTGACGTATAAGAATAAAATACGATTTTGGAGCGGTGCTGATTTTGGAGCGGTGCTGCCGCTCAGCGGTGTGCCGCTCCGCTTGCAGACAAGTGCAAGCGGCACGATGAAGCGTCATGCCGCTCAGCGGCAAGCGGCAGAAAGTATATGAAACCAGCATTACTGTGTTTCAAACATTGACATAATGATAAGATATCTTACCTTAACACCCCACTTGTACATTTCACATCTCAGTGAATCGGAGAAGCATTCTATGGCGTATTTAGTCATACAGTAGGGTGCATTACAAGGCGTCGTATACAAACCACCTACACTCCCAACATTAACAATACGACCTATGTTTAAAGATAAAAATGTAGCTTGAATTAAAATAAAAACAGAGAGAGGTATTGGGCTACAGTGGTATAGCCAGCCACCCAACAGCTTCCTCAAAGTAGGTATGTATGTTCTTTGTAGGTGGTTTTTCTTCTCTTCTCTTTCTCCCACGTTCTTCCATTTTTTATTTTCCTTTTTTTTTCAATTTCCATCTTCCCTCTTCCTTTTTTTAATCCGGATATGGGCAAGTCCCGAGAATACCCTGAAGAACCAGCTATTGGAGATATATGTATAGGAAGGTTTAGAGGGGGTTGGGGCGAAGGAAGAGATAAGAGAGAGACAGGAAGGGGAGATAGCGATAAAAGATATAGCGGGAAAGATCGAGCGCGGGGAGGGGACAGGGAGAAAGCTGTGTTGTTGATAGAACAAACAACCAGGCGAGGGTCTCGGTACCTTTATTTCGTCGTATTATTGGAAGAAAGGCTTTCGTCACTCGAATTATTCCTTTGACGTTAACATCATATAGTGTCTGATACATTTCCATAGAAGCCCACTCTATTTCACTCCATCGCCATATGCCAGCGTTGTTAACGACTGCGTAAAGCTCTAGCACAGGAAAGAGAAAAATACAATATCATGTGTGATGTGATGAAAATAAAAGTGAACTGAACTGATGTCAACATCATCATCATCTTCATCATCATCATCATTCTCTGGTTACGGAGCAAGATTTCGCTGTGCACGTGCACAGCGATCTATGGCAATTGTACAACTATATCTATATAATAAATCGTACCTTCTTCATACATGTAGCACACATTGAATGAATAGGTTACAAAGGAGGTGCGATGTGGAGGTCATGAGTTGGTATGTCAAGGGAATATCTTTGTACATCTTCCTCTGGTAGACGAAGGATGTACTGTAATATTCTCTCAGCTGGTTGTTCTAAAGTGCATTACTCGTTGACTGCCGATAAAACGCCCAATAAAGACTTAGTCACCGGACCGCGCCGGCCAGTTCAAGTACATGCCCTATCACACCACTCCACACCATACATAAATTCTCCCAGTCACATTTCCCAAATATGAAATTAAAAAAAGTCAAATTTTAATTTACTTCTTTTTAAAGTTTGGCAGAGGCGGGGTTCGAACTCACGGCGCAACGCTTAGTACTCTATGAGCCTAGCGCCTTAGACCACTCGGCCACTTGTCTTGTTATTCATTTGAAACTTATTTAAAAATATAATCGCTACCACGTGACAAGCAAAGACAGAAAACGTATTATATTTTGGAATTTTACCATTAATGTGTATTATAATAGAGCTACCATTATTTATACTGTTGAATTCTCAAGCGCATCATTTCGAATTGGGTTTTTATTCCTAAAGCCCGATACTGACTCCACCTGTACATTTTAATTTCATCGCGGGATGCTGAGATGTTTGAAAAGCATCGCAGCATCGCATACCGCTGCGAAGTGGAGTCAGGGCTTAATTCGAACCACCAGCATCCATGGTTCGATGTAGAGAGTCTTTCCTATTCAGAGGAAATATTGCAATTACACACCTTATTGCCTTTTAACAATAACCAATGACACTAGCACGTAATTCCAGTCAAGCACCAATCTTTAATCCTATTGTTGAAGAGGATAATAAGCTTATACTTATGTATAGCATTCGTAAAAAAGCTTAAGTCTTTGTTTGCTTTGGTTAAGTCCTGTTCAAGTGGTGGATTAACCAACAATTAACAATGAGAGTACATTCCTGATCCTCGTTCAGTTGGCGATGATTTGAAGTGATCGCCAATTATGACCATTTGATATTTAATAGGGGCCTACCAGCAATGTGGAAAAAAAGAAATAATGTAGTGCCAAAATAATGTACCCTTTTACGGAAGGAGCAAAGTTTAACAAGTTACAACTCCGCTTCTGCAGTACGAATGTCAGCGGCGAATGTCAGGTTATTATTTCCCAGTCTTGAAAAAAATATTGCAGGCAGAGGTGGGAATCGATCTCGGTACCTCCCGGTTAAAAAGCACTGTGCAAAACCACTAAGCCAACTAAATATCTGTCGTCGAGATGCTTGACATTAATCTTTGATATTGCTGAATGGAACAAATCGCGGAATTAAATCAGTAATAAAAGAAGTAGATTCTTATTTAGCGGCCAAATTGGATAAAAGGGAAATATTTGTCCCTGATCTAAAGAAAATATAGGTTAGAAAATTATCAAATAAAATTAAATTAAAAATTGAGACTTTATATTTATTTATTTCACAAGGCGGCATTTTCACAGACAAACACTGTATACGCTAAAAACTCGACCCTCATTACTAGATGATGGCATAGCTCAGTGTTAGAGCATCAGACTGGTAATGTCAATATCGTTGGTTCGAATCCGCCTGCCAGCAATGGTTATTATGATTTTAATGCTACGCTACAATTTGTTCAATTTTTTTTCATTTATTTATTTATTCATTCATTCATTCATTCATTCATTCATTCATTCATTCATTCATTCATTCATTCATTTTTATTCATTCATTTATTCATTCATTCATTCATTCATTCATCTATCTATCTATCTATCTATCTATTTATCTATTTATCTATTTATCTATTTATCTATTTATCTATTTATCTATTTATCTATTTATCTATTTATTTATTTATTTATTTAAATAATTTGATATATTTGAAAGGGGTATTTGAGCAATTTGAAATTTTTACCCCCGTATAATCCTATAAATCATTTTGAACCCACTCCTCCCAAATTGCCAAAACCTATGAGTTTAAATCATACATAATGATCAGTACGTCAATCATGAGTGAACACCGGTTGGTCACTGCATTTATTTGGGAATGGGTAGGCACTGCAGCTTGATTCACCATCCACAACATGATAATGTGTGCACATGCTACATTATATACACTTGTAGGCCTATGTTGTTGTTGGTGTATAAGTAATGGGCCTTGCAATTGAAATGCCTCAAGCTTTTAATCCGATATGCAGATTATCTATTTGTTTTCATGAATTGGAAGACATTCTTTGATGTATTTAAAAAGCCTTGTTCACACAGTCGGACTTAAACCACTTAATACCGGACTTAAATTACGTCGGTAATAGTATCGGGTATAAGTGGCAGTGTGAATGAGCGTCGGATATAACTATATCCGACGTAATGTGGTTTAAATCCGACAATTTAAATCCGAAGATGACCAGGGTTAAGAGTTGTTAAGACCGATCGAAACGTTACGATCGGTAATAGTAATTACGTGTGAACACTGAACAGCGCTTTTGGGCTGTCGGATATAACTGTGACCTTTCACCTTTCTGCGTGATTCAGCGTGAAGAACACTTCCGGGCTAAATTAAATCACTCGCGCAACTGATTTGAAGCAGAGTATAAATAGTGTGACCAGTGAGAGATAAAACAAAATCATCATGGATGCAGGTGCGAATATCAAACGCAATAGAGGAATGAACTGGCAAGAGAAGGAGACATTAGCTCTGCTGACCATTTCCGGTTAGTTATGACCGGTAATAGCTCGGATATAAACACGTCGGACATAGAGCTATTGCCGACTCGTCGTGTTCACATTAGTCGGACTATTACCGGACTTAAATTACGTCGGTAATAGTATCGGATATAAGTGGCAGTGTGAATGAGCGTCGGATATAAAAAAATTATTATATCCGACGTAATGTGCTTTAAATCCGACAATTTAAGGCTGAAGATGACCAGAGTTAAGAGCTGTTAAGACCGATCGAAACGTTACGTCCGGTAATAGTAATTACGTGTGGACACGCAGCACTATTGGGCTGTCGGATATAATTGTGAGTAGGCCTATATCACTCGCGGAAAATTTTAAGCAGAGTAATTTATGGCTGCAGCTGCAAATATTAATATAAACTAGCGGGATGCAGGCCTTGCCGTTTAGATTTTAAAGGCGAGTGGTTAATCACTCGCTAGCATGATTGTAGGCGAGTGGTCGAATTTTCACATCACTTATTTAGGAAATAATCAAGTAGAGTTTCTGTCTTGACACGGTATTTATGTACATTTATGTTGAAATGCGCGCGTAGCGCGCTAACATTTTTCACTTTCTACGCTTGGAGGGAGTACAGCATCGATTAAATACTGAAATGGCTGATTCAGTGGCTGATTTTGGGAGTGATGCAGTGAGTGATATTTAGTGTCTATGGCGAGTGGAAAATCGCTCACTAAAAATCGAGTTTGGGCGAGCGGCGGCGAGCGAGAGCGATCGCTCGCCTCAAACGGCAAGGCCTGGGGATGCGATTATTTTTTTCGGACATCACCGTTAGATGAGTAAATGGGAGCGTTCACTATAACAGGAAGAATTACTAAACAGGTAGAATCATTGAAAATGAACATTAAAATCTGTTCTTTCTTACATTCCCTTTTAGCTTCTTTTTTTATTTGCTGCTTGTGATTTCCCGTTTCCATAGAGGGGTCAATTGGAATGACAAGGAAACATTGGCTATACTCAAAATTTGGAGAGACACGGAAAGTATTTCTGGGATAAAAAAAAGCTTTGGGAGGAGATAGCCACGCTATTACATGACAAGGGGGGGGGGGCCCGATACGGTCGGGGGAGCAGATACCTGTAGTGATAAAGGCACTGAAAACTCTCCATCGCACCCTCCATGATCGAGTGAAAAATTCAGGCGCAGGAGCAATTGACCATCCTTATTGGGATAACCTACACGAGTTTCGGGGGGGGGGGGAAGAAAATGTTAACCCCCAGAGGGTTCAGTGGCGGGGGGGCAGTATGGCCCTGGATGGAGATGGAGATGAAATTTATTAAGCCATAAGCATGATAACAGAAAGGCATGCAATTGCATTTTATAAGATGATTAGGGGGTCCCAAATATATACGGATAGAAAAATAGGGGTGTCATAAAATATTTTTGATGACCAAAATGTCACAACACAGCATGACTACAGATAGTGTGTTTATTTTATTCAAAAGACTGATGCCTGTTTTTTGGGGGAGGTGTAAACGGTGGGGGGGTCATAAAATATTTGCTGCCGAAATAGGGGAGGTCGCAATTTTATTGAAGCCGACTTTTTGTAAATTTGGGACCCCACCAAGAAAAAAATAGCATTATGATGGGAGTCAGTGTAATTTTTTTTATTTTTGTCATTTTTTCAAAGATGTCCACCATAGTAGGGCCTACATGTATAAAATGCGATATAGAGCTAAGTCTACTGTTAAATGGGACTACTTTGTCAAACTAAAATAATAATAATAATAATAATAATAATAATAATAATAATAATAATAATAATAATAATAATAATAATAATAATAACAATAATAATAATAATAATAATAATAATAGAACCTACATAAATACAAAATTGGTCTTAATTTTGGAACTTTTGAATTTGCATTTTTCTTACATGACATACCTACCGCATTGTCTGTACTTTGTTCTAAAGAGGGGCGTTTATTGAAAGTGAATTTTCAGTGAAAACATTTAAAATCGGGTTAAATTTTCTGATGATGCTCATGTAGAAAGAAGAGATTTATGACCGGTAATAGGCTTTAACGGACATAACACGTCGGGCATACGCTGGCGAAGTTACGTCATTTATCGGATTAATTACCATAGCAATAGGTGAAAACAATTTTGAACATTTCGCGCTGTACTACAAGCAGGTTGCACTCATCACCTGTATGTCTGCAATCATAGATTGAATACAATACCGGTCTTTTCAAAGATACTAATCTTACAGGTGCAACTAATCAGCATGATTCACCTATTGCTATGGTAGTTAATCCGATTATTACGTAACTTCGCCAGCGTATAGCGCTATTGCCGACAAATGTGGACACACTAAGGGATTAGCGGAAATATTTAATTCGATCGGACATAAGCCTAGATAAAATATTACCGGTAATAAGTGCATGTGTGAACACAGCTTTATTGAGCTCAATGATCTGAAATTAGGTGCGCTTCAGACTCCGTATTGTACGTGCAATATTGTATGTACAATATTTTTCGTGACGTCAGAAAGTATTGCACGTACAATAAAAAGTATGTACCGGGAAAAAATATATTTTGCCACAATCATTGGTTGCTTAATTGATACGGAGTTGCCAAATTTCTAAGAGTGGTAAATTTAGTGCAGTGTTCGTGCACGGAATGATGAACATCTTTTTATGTCTTCTTGTATTCAACTGTACTTGAATTATTATATAATCAATGGGCACCTTTAAAGTTAATAATATTAATACTGATATTAATATAAAAAAATATTAAAATTGCAATGATAATATAAATGGCACATTCAGTTCTTATTCATTTATTTATTTATTTATAGATTTATTTATTTAGGCCTATTTGTTTATTTATTTATTTATTTATTTATTGATTGATTGATTGATTACTGATTGATTAATTGATTTAGAGATTCATTTATATTTAGTCATATATTGATTTAGTCGGTTTCTTAAGTATTATTAATAGGCCTATGTATTTATTCTGGTTTTGATTTTATTGATATTGATATTTTTATTATTTTTTTTAAAGTTTTGGCATAGCATTTGTTACATTATAACACGTTGTGTTATGAATTTGCAACACCTTTTTACATGTTGATATCGGTGAGGCATGTTATGATGGTGTATGTCATAGGCCTACCTATGATCATCACAATACATCCATAAACGTGTTAATGCAGTAACCGTAGCTTTATAGGGGCACGGGAGCCCCCCCCCCCCCAATTGATCTGAATTTTAGAAAATCCATAGGAAAACTGCCAAAAACGGCTTGTGTCCCTGTCCCCTCATCAGACCCGGATGCAACGCCTTCTATACTTTTTCATTAATTATAGGCCTATTAATAGTAATGCGTTGAGATTTTAAAAAGTAATATCCGCCTTTATTTCTTTCTTTTTGAAATGATATACTCGTTACAAAAACAAATCAGCATGGAAAACATTTTTTTTTCGTCAGAGGCAGATATTTGGTCTAATCAGTGTAAGCTACAAAATAGACGATCTTTTAAAATCATTTTTAAATGGCTTTTTTTTCAACCTTATTGTTTGTATTTGTAATGTTCACAAAATCTGACAATGTCCCAACTTATACATAATGTGAATCGAGCCATTTAACATGTGCTTGTAGGACAACGATTTTGAATTAAACATGTTAATTGTGATATCTTAATTCCCCTAGAACACCACAGTTAAGCGTCCGAAATTGTAAGTGGGTTTTCTTTTATTTTACCTCATTATTTCGTTAAAAGTACTCGAAAACCCTCCTAAGAGTTGTTACTAATAAATATTTCATAATTTTGGGCAAAGAATAGCCAAATAGTTGACCGAAATCGTATATTTGTACCAATATTTGACTGAAATCGTATATTAGCATTACCGTCCCTTCGTGGCTTTATTGCAAGCCAAAGTGCTGCTAAATGTGAAACGAGATTACTTGAAATATATATTTCAGAGTTGAAAGAGTTTCAGCTATACGAACATATTTCTGAATATGTCTCTCTGATTGGTTGATTGTCAAGAGGATTACGGCATCCTCAAAGCCTCCTGCTGTAATTCTCTATTCGATATCTATTATAGGACCGATCTTTTGAAATCCATACAAGCGTGTCAAATGAAATAGTCTCGAATCATAATTTGTGCACGATACAATGTTGATAGGCCTACCGTACGTCAGATTTCGGAATTTTATTGAAAATAGGCATAAATTACATTGAACAGGTTGAATGCTGGCAAAAGTAGACAAAATAACTATGGGTCGAATTTACATTAATCAGTGTCCTGGGCCTGGGTAACATTTAGGACTCCTTCGCATTCTAAAACAATACTTCACCAAATGTCCTTGCTTTCATTTTCTCATTTAATTTGTTTTAATTTTAATTAATTTCTTTATCCACTGGCTCTGTGGTAAATCCGGCGGTATTGCCAAATATTTCTCGTCCGTTATCCGTGTTAATCTATTTATTTATTAAAATCCTGTATTCACATGTATAGGCCTAGTGTATTTGATAACAAAGTTGTTTCTATTTTTGATTGGAATTTGGGGTTCCATAGATTTACAAGTGGTCTGTTTTTACACGATTTCATATATAAAATATGTTTGGGCATGGCGGAATGATTAAAAATAGACATACTCTTAGGCCCCCCTTTTTAATGTTTGTACATTATTAATATTAATATTAATATTAATGTACAAAATGCAAACGAATGTATATATATTTGATTGTTTTGTAAACATTAAATTTGATGTTTACTCATAATTATGTCTGGAAAGTCAGGGATAAAACTAAGGAGTATCGGTATTTAGTTTCCTGGGAAAGTGGATCAGATGAGCAGTGAGTAAAAACATTCCCTCTAAATGTTTATTTTATTTTTATTTGTTAATGAATTTATTAGGCCTACTGGTAAAGTGCAGAAAAACCCCAAACGCACTTAGGATTTTTCATCAGCAGCAGTAGAAATTTCTCTTGCATAGATTTTCGGGTGACCTCGCTTGGATTTAGCAAACAATGAACCGTCACGAAAAACATTGTACATACAATATTGCACGTACAATAAGGAGTCTGAAGCGCACCTACTGAGCTCAATGATCTGAAATTACTGGAGTGTGAGGTCAGCATAGTATTTTATTAACAGAAAGTATAGAGGCCCTGCATGAAATTATCGATTGACTCCAAACAAAGGATTTGAGCCGGTGTCCTTCACCGTAGTTATGGCGGAGTGCAGTCCATTCAATCAAATGTGATGCGATCAAGCAAAATCAGTCGGTACTCGGAAATATTGATTTTGAGTTATAGCCAAACAAAGGAAATAATTCCTTTTGTTTCCTCTTGTTTTGGAAACTCTTTAATTGCTCATATCTTTGGAACTGGTTGTTCAATTTCAATGA
The DNA here is from genome assembly GCF_039555335.1 of Amphiura filiformis. Classification (NCBI taxonomy): domain Eukaryota; kingdom Metazoa; phylum Echinodermata; class Ophiuroidea; order Amphilepidida; family Amphiuridae; genus Amphiura; species Amphiura filiformis. Next base: position 38,424,062 of record NC_092628.1, read on the forward strand.
GGTTTTCTGCAAAATCCACCTTTGTAAATGCTTTTTATTATCCTGTAAGAAACTGAAAATTTATTATTGCCGAGTTCCGACTGATTTTGCTTGATCGCATCACAAATGTTGTCATCAACCTATTTGATTGCAATCATGCTTTTGTTGAATGCATTTGAGTAGTCCGCCATATTTACGGGATGATATGTCACATGCAAGGCCTCTATTCTCCAAATTCATTTCCTAATGTATGTGAGAATGATACAATAATGACATGATGAACATAGGCCTAATCATTGATGCATAGGCGGTTACCATATTTGGCGGTTCTCGGCTGGGCGCGATTACCAGGCTGATGGTGACATGTCCATATGACAGTTTTTACTAATTTGACCTCAGATGACCCCTGGCGACCCCAAAATGACCTTCCAAAAATTTGGCTCTAAATGTTGACTGTACCCACCAAGTTTCATGCCCATACGACAGTTTTAGTAATTTGACCTCAGATGACCCCTGGGTGACCTTGGATGACCCCAAAATGATCTAAACTTATAACTCTAAATGTTGACTGTACCCACCAAGTTTCATGCCCATATATGAGTTTTTACTAATTTGACCTCAGATGACCCGTGGTGACCTTGGATGACCCCAAAATGACCTTCAAAAAATGTTGGTTTAAATGTTGACTGTACCTACCAAGTTTCATGCCCATACGACACTTTTTAGTAATTTGACCTCAGATGACCCCTGGGAGCGGACCCCGGTGTCAGATGACTTTAAAACGAACATAAACATCTTCTTGACAGGACAGAACTACACCCACCCACCGAGTTTGAGCCCCGTACGACCTAGTTTCATGCCCATATGACAGTTTTTAGTCATTTTACCTCAAATGACCCCTGGGAGGGGGCCCCGGGGGCGGGTGACTTAACGAACATGAACATCTTCTTGCCAGGACAGAACTACACCCACCCACCCACCGAGTTTGAGTCCCGTAGGACCTAGTTTCATGCCCATATGGCAGTTTTTAGTCATTTGACCTCAAATGACCCCTTGAGGGGGCCCTGGGGTCGGATGACTTAACGAACATAAACTTCTTCTTGCCAGGACAGAACTACACCCACCCACCGAGTTTGAGCCCCGTACGACCTACGACGGCCTCACATTAGCAGTCACAGACAAAACCTAAATCTACAGAATATATCCATTACTCGTCTCGAAAGAGCTCAAAATAAATAACTTAGAAAATTTTCTTGATGTCCTTTAACATGTTTCCATAGTTAACCATCGTTAGCCATGGATATCTATGCTGTAGAACTGACCGGTGACTAAGTCCGATTTATTGGGACGTTTATCGACCATCAACGAGTAATGTGGATTGGTCATCTGGTGCACCGTTTTTATTTTTCATGACTCTTATGTGTATTTTGTACGCACCCGCCGCAATAATGGTGTGGGGTTCAGGAGCAGAGGCTCGGGAGGAGTCGTCACCTGGTGCACCGTTTTTATTTTTCATGACTCTTATGTTTGTTTTGTACGCACCCGCCGCAATAATGGTGTGGGGTTCAGGAGCAGAGGCTCGGGAGGGGTCGATGCAAGGGAAGCACCTGGAAGATCCTGGAAGATTTTAGCATTATTTCTGCATGGCTCTAAAGGAAAATTTCCTCTTCTCTTCTTTGTATCTCCATTCTCCTATTTGTGGACTTCTTAATTTTGTGGACCCCTAACAGGAGCATTTTCCCAGTGGTAAAAGGAGAGGGCCAAGGCACCCGGATCCGTCGCCAAAGCCAGAAACAATATAGAAACCGAAAGATTGTATGAAAAGGAGACAAAACATGTCAAAATAACACTTTGTCTCTAGCCATCCTACCATCACCATAGCATCTTACTATAATCTCCGTATCATAGTAAGCAATCGCAAATAGCGTAGCATTTTTTGTAACACAACTTGCGCCGCTTATCGGAATAGTTATTGACGATATCTGATCGATGAGTCGATAACATGCCCTATTCGTTGTCGTAGTGCACGTTAGAATATGACCGTTGCTAGGTCAACTGGATCATGCTTTCTTTGTTAAGAACCACTGATCAAAATGATCACAACATAAAGCATATGGCATATTAAAATTCGGAACAGGTGTATGAGCCCATGCTTGGAGCAATAACCAATGGTTACTAACGTGCACTACGACAGCGAATTCGCCCTTCGAAGTTATGTAATAATCGGATTAATTACCATAGCAATAGATGCAAATAATTTGTGAATAGATCGCCCTGCACTACAAGCAGGTTGCCCTTATCACCTGTGTATGTCTGCAATCTTATAATATGTGCGAGTGATTAGCATTTCTTTGACATCTATGGTTCAATGCATAGGTACCCCGTGAACGTTGCAGGTCGATCAATTCTCGCTATTCACAATAAGGGCGCCGCCAGCGGTTTGCGATGTAATCGTGATGTATCATGGGAAAAGGTCGACATCTAAGTCCGCGCAATAGAGGGTATGCAATACTACGTCACTCATGACAGAGTCATCCTCATTTAAATAAAGTTCTGTCCTCCGTAAGGTACCACAGGGCAATTCGCATGATAATACAATAAAACAGAGAATAGGTATGAATGGTTGTGGAATCGATCTAGAGACCTGTCCCTCTGTCATCTTAAGCTACCTTAGAACTGTCCTCCAACATGTCTGCCATTTCAATTGTTATACCGTTCCGGTTGGTTTATTGCATAGGGTCTATACGAATATTACCATGCTATTACATAGGAACACGTTCCAATATTTTTAGTTTGTCAATATAACGGTATTACACGCAAATCGATAGAGAAAAAATTAATTGTGCACATTTCAAATCACATTATTAAGTATTATTGAGTATCGATTCGCGTGTAACACCTTTATTTTGACAAACTAAAAAAATATTGTCACGTGTTCCTATGTAATAGCATGATAATATTCGTATTGCGCGGACTTGGATGTCGACCTTTTTCCATGATACATCACGATTACATCGCAAACCGCTGGCGGCGCCCTTATTGTGAATAGCGAGAATTCAAAAATTGTATTAATTTATTGCAATTGTAATTAATCCCATTACATCATCACTTCGACTGCGAAGTCAAATCGTTTCAAATCGCAACCAATTGACGTCCTGAAGGCAACTTTTGTGATACACTCAGAGAACGCTGGTAATAGCAATTATGAATGCTATTTTAATCGGACCTGCGAAACTACAATATTTCACCGACCCAATGATCTGAGAACCTACAAGATTTCAAGCTCACCTTGTTTAGATTCTGAGAGATGTTTGATGACGAAATCCTTCGCAGATCTGACGGCGCCATCAGATGTGACGTCACATGGAATAGCCACTAAACGTTTGCTCGATTTAGCTACAAGTCGAAGAGCATCTTCATCATCTATACATTATATAATTGGAAGTTCTGATGATAAAATTGGCTTATTTACCTTGTTTTTTTCTTTTTACAGTGTTATAAACATTATTTCTTAAGACATGTGTAAACAATCTATCTTTTTGGTAAAACCGTACATCGTCTGAGTTTGAAGAGAAAATATTGATGGAAGTCTTGAGAAAGTACAGTGACATAGCGTGACAGTGGCACAGGGGCTATCAGAGTTCAAATTTTGCAAACTTAATACAATGCCACCTCCTCCCTAATCAGACCCAGTTCAACCCTGGCCCTAAATCAGTCTTGATTCAACAAGGTCTCTCTAATGTTCAGTCAATATCGCGCTGAACCCATATTCGATATTTATCTCTATATCGCATTGAATATACGGCATAGATAGCGCACTCTGTTATTATTGACTATATTTTTAGATATTTATTCAAAACGTTTAAACGCCATGAGGCCCATTCTCCGTTAAAGCGTCCAAGTTTGGTCTCAGGAATGACAAAATGCCAACCACAAAGAATTCATAAAATTCGTTCAGAATCGTAAACTTTAATAGTTTAAGAACACAAAACAGTGCATGGGTGATTTTTCAACAATACTTCATTTTTAAGCAATATTACTTATATTACGTATTGGGGGTAACGTATCAGTGGTAACGTATCTGTGAAACCCTTTCCCATCTTTGTCTTAATCGTGCAAGTGTAAAAACTGATCGACTTAATACCCATACTTGATCAGTCATCACCCAATGTACTAAAGTCTGGTATGGTATTTGGCTTTATTTATCACAGCGTTTTTTTTGAGGGGAGTATAATTTAGGTAACGTATCTGTGAAGGCATGAACGTAACGTCAGGACTTTTTGCCATTAATAGACCTGATTTTTTAAACTTTGAAATCATTATGTTTTGTTCCATATATATAATATAACTATGGAGCCTGCTTGATCCATCACATATGAGAACATTCATCTAGCCAATTATTTTCACAGATTGTTATCCATTAGAAATATGGTAACGTATCTGTGAACAATATTGGCGACATAGTCTGAAAGACCTGTTGGAAAAATTTAATAATCTGTGTTGTGATGATTTATACTTTATAATTAGGGCATGATACCAGCTAATGAAAAGTACCTATAATCCATTATATGCGCGCATGTTTAGAGAGCAGGGACATCATTATACTGAACACACCTTGGCTGGCGACATGGAGGAAAACAGTAGACATGCATAATCAGCTCTATTGTTTTATTCTTTCTAGGTATGTTACAACCTCTAGCCTCACACATTTTAAAAAGCAACTCCTAAGTATAAGTTATATTAATAAAAGTTATTTCTTTCTGACGAAACAAGTCTGAATACGACTTGCAACTATGGGCGACACATATTTGGCATTTTGGACACTTTATCGGAGAATGTGCCATGAAATATAAAAACTAATATTTTTGTAAGTTACATAACATTTAAAGGCCGTTGCGTTAAGGTTACTCAAGATTTTAACATTAGGGTTATTTTTAGAGACAGCCCATCACCCTTAAGGTTACTCATTGCTTACATGCACTGCAGGTCCCTCATATTGGGGTCCCACTTGGTCGTCGTATGTGAGTCCCCGCCCATGGCCTGCCGGCCTTGCGGTCTTGATGTTTTTTGTTGATACTGGGCCCAGTTTTAGCGGGGATTGAATATGGTCCTGTCCTCTATCGGGGCTAGATATCCATATTTCGCGGTTAGTGGTTCTTTGTAGCCATGCGGAGCAAACTGGTTGATTATCCACATCTAGCGGTTAGTGGTTCTTGAGCTAACTCCCCGTAGCAACCCACAACCCCTGAACCCTATAGTCCAGCTATGGTGCGGGAACCGCGCTAGGCATCAACACTGGACGCTTTTTATGCCGTATATTCAGTTCAGACTGAACATTACAGAGATCAGGTCACCCGACGGTCCGCACTCATATCACGCATGCATGCATGATGTGTACGAACCAATAAGGTTTGCTATAAACGTGGACTGTATTGTTCTAACTACCTCTTGTAATTGTTTAATTATGAAAAAAGCATCATGTATAGATATACTTACCCGGTGCAAGACATCCAGCAAACACCCTGAAGCCCAACTTGTCTAGTCTATGGGCTAGCCCATGGCCAAAACCAGTGTCACAACCTGTAATAAACACAGCCCGACCCTGGGGGTTTACCCGTCCATATGGTATTAATTTTGCTGCTACATAGACTCCAGCGCTTGCAAAACACAATGCGATAAAATACGACCCAATGCTGTGCTCAACTAAAATGACCAAGTAGGCCAAAAGGAACAACAAACTTGAACTGGCGAAATAAGTAATAGGACCGACAGCGGGACTAATAGCCATCATTCAAGTATTTATTTAATGATGTAGAAATATTATTTTGCCTATCGTATATTACTTGCGTTGTTAAGTTGAACCCTGTACCTGATAATCATCTCACCAGTTTACCTTCTACGATGACGTCAACATAGCTCAACTACCAATAACAGCGTTCCAGTCAGTTCGGACAGAGGTAAAAAGTTCAATGTTATTGTCTTCTGCTATGCCAATATTTTTCAATTAATTATTTTTGGTCTTCCCGCTGGTCTTTTTACTACTCGATTTGTTTCCCTTTAGTGCTTGTTTTGCTTGTGTTCCTTCGGATAGTCTCACAAAGTGTCCAAACCATTATAGTCTTCTTGTTTTGATTATTTAAGTTTTCTTGCAAAGTAGATTTAAACTGTCATTCAACACAAACATATATTGAGATAGGTACCTCAATATTTTGATGTGTACAACACACATCCTCATCAGGAGGGCTCCAATGATGAACTGATGGAGTTGAATGTCCTGCTTTCGACCTTTGATGTCCTTTCTATTTATCGGATTAGGGCATTATATAATGAAGGGAGCTCAAGTCCTTGATCACGATTGAGCGCTGGAGTGTGTTTTCTGATTTGAAGGGCCTCCCGCACCAGGCGGGAGGTATACTCTGTCTTCACGATTCAAACGATTTAAAACATTATCCCAGTCAATTTGGTGATTGGTATCCGTACTGTGTTCAGACACGGCGGATGGTGTCCTGCTGGAGGCAGTGGACTTATGTTCTTTAAGTCTCTGTCCCAGTTGTCTTCCAGGCTGTCCGATGTAAGATTTTGTGCATTCGGTGCAGTTAATCTGGTATATGCAACCACAGCGTTTTTCAATTGGAACTGGGTCCTTAGGTGACACAAGGATTTTGCGAAGAGTCGTGTAGGGTTTAAAGCTAGTGGCTACCCCATATGTTTTGAATATACGCTGAAGTTTTTGCGAGATGCCGTCCAGAAAGGGTAGGGTGATGAAAGTCTTGTTGCTTGATTGAGGGAGGTCAGCTGTTGGTGCCGGAGGGTTGGGATTTTGAGTAGGGGTTTCTTTCGACTGGTGGAAAGGTCAAAAGCCCACAGGCGGTACCCACAATTGCCAAGCGCACCCTTGATATGTTCAATTTCCTTTTTCCTTTCTTCGGGATCGGTGACAGCGGTATTAGCTCTGTGAGTGAGAGTTCTTATGACACTAAGTTTATGAGAGATCGCATGATGAGAGTTGAAGTGAAGATATTGGTCGGTGTGTGTAGGTTTCAGGTAAATTGTGATGTCCAGTGAATCACTTTCTTTCCTTGTGATTTTTGTATCAAGAAAGGCAAGATGTCCGTTTGCTTCTGGCTCACACGTGAATTTGATATGCGGGTTTTGGGCGTTGGAAGAAAGATTCTGCCTCTGCTTTACGTAGTATCACAAATGTGTCATCCACATACCGTAACCAGATCTTAGGTTTAATAGTGGAGTTTTTAAGCGTTTCAGTTTCAAAATACTACATGAACAGGGTTGTGATAACTGGGCTCACAGAGTTCCCCATAGTGCAACCCTCCCATTGTTGATAAAACTCTCCTTGGGCTACAAAATAGGCACTGTTGAGTTGTAATAGTTCAATTACCTGATCAGCGGAAAGATCTGTTTTACTTTTCCAGGAAGAATCCCTCTTGAGTAAATCTGAAACTACTTTGACAGCGTTGTTAAACTAGAATGCACGTAAACAAAGAGGACACATCATAGGATACAAGGATTTCATCTGATTCAATACGAAGATCCTTGATGGGTGTAACAAAGTCTTCAGTATTTTTGATGTGATGATCTGATTTCCCTATAACTGCAGACAAAATATTTGCTAGTAACTTGCCAGATTCGTAGTGGATCGAATTAATGCTAGAAACGATTGATCGCAATGGGGATCCCTCCTTTTTTGGAAGTCCATAGAATTGGGGCACACAACAGGCGGTAGGGTAAAGCTTATTATATTGCTTTTCACTAAGTCTAAGTTAAGTTTTAAATTTTCTTGTTTAGTTTTATCATTATCAATAGATTTATCATTATTTACAATATCAATCTGCACTGATCAGACATAAGGTGTTTAGTTCCCGGCATAAACTATTGATTATTTGAGTGGGTAAAGAAAATCACACAATATTGACTACGATGTTAGAGTAAAGCACCAATGAATCAAACATTGGGAATGTCTGACTGAGGTCACAGATTGCAGCGACGTGGCTGAGATATCGCGTGGGACAGTATTTTAAGATTGCGATTGGTATACTTGATTATTAATCTTGGTTAATTAACATCTCTTTTAAATGCTGATAAATCGTGGTTTGATGCACATCTATCATGTCTATAGTGTTTGAATTCAATATTTTTAGAATTCTATCATGCAGAATGAGTAATGAAGCAAAATTTGACACCTCCAGATTTAACTATATTTTACCCGAGCTCGGCACTATAGATGCTAAAATGCCACGTACAAACTTGAAGTTTACACACAATAAATCAATAAATTAACTGTTACATTTATTTTATAACAAAATGGTATACTACGGGAAGCCTATCATTTAACTGCTATTTAAATGCGCATTTAATCCACCATAGAATCCGAGTCAAGCTCTATCTGTAGATATTATTAGCGCCCTCTAGCAAGTTCACGGCATCATTTTAATAACAACATACAATTCAAATAAAAATTGGACACATGCTAATGAGCAATTGTCGTTTCCTGATTTATATTACCTTTCCTGGAAGTTTAGTACACGCTCTCGTCATGCTCGTGGAAAAATTGAGTTAGCTTGAAATTCTCCTGAACAAGGAACTTACTGCTAATTATCTTGCAATCCCTTGTTTTAATAAGATTTAATCAAATGTAATACAATTTAATTTCAACCAGCCTAATCATGAAGCTCCCATGGCCAAGTGGTTAACAGTACGACGGCAACTTCGTGACCTCTTTTGTTCGACAGAAAATTTATACGGGTTGGTGAACACGAGTTACGTAACGCAATGTTGAAATTTTAGCCGGCAAACACGTTATATCAAAATAGCTCCAGAAATGGAAGACACGGGTCGTATATTGCTCCATTTATGTACCCTAACCACAGATAAGATATCAAACATTGTGTAAAGCTAAAGCAACAAATAACTTGTAAAAGTTGAATTAATTGGACAATAAAGAAGCTTGAACATGTCCAAAGTAGCTCGGAAAATGAGAAAAATTGCATGTCACGAACACAAAAATGTGCATATCATCAAGCAAGAAAAAGCGCCGGAATCAAATGGGTGTCATGTTATAGAATAACTAAAGTGAGCTTGCCTGAAAATTTCATCAATTTTGGTTGGGGTATATTCCGAGTCGTATATTGAACATGTTGAAATGTTTATCTTTGTGCGTGACTACTGTCACGCGATATATTGTAAGGCCGATGCCCGGGGCCGATGTTTTTCCTGCAAAGAAACTTGCATTGTCAATTGTTCATTGTTGGTTATTTACCTTGAAAGTAATACTCCCAACGTTTAAACAATTTTAAAGTCAGCATAAAGGTTTGTGTTACATTATTTGGACGGTGTTAATTCATTCCAGAAATAGAATATACGAGTGAGCCATGATTGGGCATAACATTGCTATTATAACCGTAACTATCAAATCACCGGTATGGCTTGGTGGTAAATACCGGGGGTAAATTAAATATTTGGAAGTTCGATCTTGGTTCGAACCCCGCTAGCACCTCTCTTTGATTTTTGATTTTATTTTAACTAATTTTTTTTAAATCCTAGTTTTCATATTTTTTATTAAATTTGAAGTTTTGTAATTCCAAAAATTATAACAATATTTATAATATTAATAAATAACTGTCAGGAAGGTTTTCACATTAGGCCTACATTTGAAGCAGGAGTAGCGAGATAAAAATGAAAGAAAACACCTAATATCTTGACCGGTTAAGTGTGGTGTTCTATAATGGGGGATTAAATAAGACATCAAAGCTCTATCTGGAAAACGAACTTCTGCTGATTCATATGTGTAATCCGAGGTGTAAGTTGGACATTGTGTAAAAATGACAAATATGCCAAAATATTAGTTTTGAAATTCGTGCATCTCGTGATTTAATATGAATGCATAAAAGCTCATAAAATTATGTTGTCGATAGGGGAGGGGTCTAGTCCAATTAAAAAATCGTGAAAATCTGTGTTGATGTTCCTTTATTTGATAGGCGTATATATAATCTTGAACTAAAAATTACTTAAGTTTGACATGCTTTATTTGAAATTATTTCATGAAAGCTACTGAACTTAAATGCAATTTAAAAAAAAGATCAAATCGAATGTAGGATTAGGCCTAAATATAAAATACTTAGCAACAAGAAATAAATCATGAAAAAGGTGGGCCTTCAAGCTGCATTCATTAGGCCTATATTATTAAAGACAAAAGGAGAGAAAAAAAAAGAAAGAAAAACGAACTGAAAAATTCTAAGAATAACATGATGGGAATCGAACTCTCAACCTTCCGCACTGCAGACCTTCGCTCTGTCCACTAAGCCATCGCATCTTGTTCTTGCAACGGGTATTATTTTGCTATCTTATTTCTCGTTCAACATGTTCAAGTATCTCACTCATCAACAGTCTTTTTAAAACTGCGTGTACTTCAGTTAAATGAGATGATACTACCTTCTTTGACGACTACAATATTTTGTTACACAATAGAGTATTTTGCAGTAATAAAATATATAACAATAGACGTTTTTAATTGCTATATTGATCAATATAACATGCATAATAGACAGCGCCGGCTGAGATCCATTTCGTGAAGCATCGTGACACTTGCAACGTGCGCTTACGACACGAGAGCTCAAAGAACACAACTTTTCAACCTACGACTAGGTTGTTCCACCGCTCATTTTCGCTGAAAATTTAATACAAGCTCTGGTTAATTAATGTTTATCATAACAGAAAAGCATTAGACCGGCGTTTCCTCCAAGCTGTAGATATAACCATTTTAGTGATCGTGACATGCATTTTCTCTCATTTTTTAGGCTACTTCGCGCACCAAAAGCATTCATTTTTTCCACAATAATTCAACTTTTACACGTTATTCTTTGCCTTATACTCATGTTTCATATCTTATCTATGGGCTCAATATGGAAAGGAAGGGAGGAACGACTCGTGTATTTCATTTTTTTGATGTTTTCTGAAAACCCGTATTTGCCACCTGATTTTCAACATTGCGTTACGTAACAGCAGAGGTCACGCCGGTAAAAATTACCGGAAGTGAGCTAAGTTGCTGTCGTACTGTTAAGGCACAGTTATTGTAAACCTGAGGTACTAGGTTCGATTCCCGGGCGGGATCACTTTTTCTGCTTGACTCCTTTATAATTTGCGACGGCAAACCTGGGGGAAAATTATGTTTATTTGTAATACACTGGTCTATGTGTCACTCATTTTAGTTTAAATCTAGCGGGTGAAACTACCATACTTATTCTTCTTCACACATCATCATATCTGTACTCTCTGGACCCAATTTAGCTTGTTCATGTTATATTTTTGTATATAATATCTCACCAATAAATTAAAACACAATGCTTTGTAACCCACCACTTGAACAGGATTTAGCCAAAGCAAACATAGACTAGATCTATTTAAGAATACTATAGACATAGGTAGAGGCGTATTATCCTCTTCAATAATAGGATTAATTTTATTGCCAGCAATATGAAAAAAGACACACATGTAGGACCGAAATAAGATACCATTTTGTTGAAGCATGGAAATAGTAGATAAGCTTCGGACTCTAGCCTCGAATGTGAGTCATTGACAATGGTAAATGGAAATGACAAAGGTGCGGAGAAAAAAATGGAATCGTAAATATGTTATTAGCAACACTCATTAGCTCAAGCTATTAAATATAAAACGTCTGAATACCCCGGCATCATCGTAAATCGACGTAGAAGCATACACAGGGGGTGGGAGCGGAAGTGGAGGATTTCGCCAGAAAATAGTTTCGCTTGAAATCAAAATTAAATCGATATTCGCGTCCCAAGTGCAACCAATTGCAATCAGGAAGATTTTGATTTGATAAGTGCTGCGGGTGTGGCCACAGACTCGCCAAATTTAATATATTGTCTATCGGTTAACCACGAAGGGAGCATCATGTTCCAATAAACCTGCAAGTACGTCATCAACAAACCACCTACAATATACCGATGTTTCGGGTGTGTCGATGTGACTGCATCGACCATTGCATCAACCACGGGACTTGGATCCGGATAACTTGCAGCTACGCCATTTTCGTTGAATTTGTGCCATCTTTCTACGTAGTCCCGACCGTAGTCGTTTCTAGTTATTGTGTCCATGGCTTGCCAAAGTCGGTCTGGATAATCATTAAGGTATGTTTTAATGGCAGTACAAATACCATACTGGCCTGGCTCTATGATGGCAACCTAATTATTTTAAAGAAAGACATTAATTACGTATTACAATCATTCTTATTATATTATTTTGTTGTAGTCATTCAGTAAGGTCTTCTGATTTTGGACATGGTAATAAAAACTCAGAAGTATTTGCATGGGGATGTTGACTGGTGAAAATGGTTGACATTGATACTTATCACTTTTGCCTCACAATCTATTACTGTGCTTGAAAAATGTACATGATTTATGATCGGATATCTTACCTTAACACCCCACTTATACATTTCACATCTCAGTGAATCGGTGAAGCATTCTAAGGCGTATTTGGTCATACAGTAGGGTGCATTGCAAGGCGTCGTATATAAACCACCAATGCTACCAACGTTAACAATACGACCTATGTTTAAAAATAAAGGTACAAGTGTAACTTTGAATGGACAAAAAATTGATATCTGGCACATTATTTTTTCCAATATGTTATATTATAACCAATTTAAGGGGTTTTTGGAAGTAGAGATATAGAGCGAGTGATTTGAGCCACAGAAACGTGGACAGCCACCCATCCAGCCTCATTGCTTCGGGTGGACGAAATTATGAAAATTTCCTCAAAGTATTGTCTTTTTATGTATTTGTCTCCTCTTCTCTTTCTCCCATGTTCTTCCTTATTATTTTCCCCGTTTCCCCTTCAATTTTCCTCTTTCTTATAATGTGGGGTTTCTTTTATAATACGGATCAAGTCCCTAGTCCCTCTCCCCGAAGAGACAGCTATGGGCGAGATTATGATCTTTAGGAAGGTTAGAGGGGCATAGGGGAGGGAGATTCAGGAGGAAGGGAGAGATGAGAGACATAAAGGGGAGATAGCGTTAAAAGATAGCGGGGAGGAGAGATCAAACGAGGGGAGGGGATGGGGAGATTGTTGAAAGCTGTGTGGTTGATATAACAACCAGGCGAGGGTCTCGGTACCTTTATTTCGTCGTATTATTGGAAGAAAGGCTTTCGTCACTCGAATTGTCCCTTTGACGTTAACATCATATGTGACTCCTCGCCACAACTGAGCCCGGATGTCGCCAGTGCCACTATTGAGATATGCTCCATCGAACTTAACAATAAACAATAGGAAAGAAAGGATTTATTGACTGTTTTATTGATTTTTCACTACTTAAATGTCAAGTACTATAGACATGATATACATCATTTTAAAGCTAATTTCAAGCAGAATATTTTGGTTGAATATCTCAAAAATGATGATTGGCGACATCCGGGCTCAGTTGTGGCGAGGAGTCACATATAGTGTCTGATACATTTCCATAGAAGCCCACTCTATTTCACTCCACCGCCATATGCCAGCATTGTTAACGACTGCGTAAAGTTCTAGCATTGGAAAGAAAAACCATTCTTTGTTCAAATTGAATATTATGTGTGTTATGATGAAAATAAAAGTGAAGTAAACTGATGTAAACACCGTCATCATCATCATCCGGCTGCGGAGTAGGTAACCACATGATTTCGCGATGGAGGTACGATGTGGAGGTCATGGGCTGGTATGTCAAGGGCATGTCTTCTGACATCTTCCTCTGGTAAAGAATATGCTCTAATTGGATTGATTAATAGACTAGCTCTTATTTTTCACGACCTTTGCCTTTGGCCAGAATAATGGCGTAAGGTCCAGGACTAGAGGCCCGGGTGGGTTCCAAGGGGAGCGTCTGGGATTTTAGCATGAATTTCTGAATGACAATAGAGAACAACTTCCTCTTCACTCCTCTTCTCTTCATCTCCATTTTGCTGTTCCCCTTCTCCAACTTTCCTTCTTTTTCTCCCCCTTTTCTCTGTTAGGAGATTCCTAACAGTGGGAGCATATTCCAAGCGGGAAAAGTGGAGGGGTCAAGGCACCCGGTTACGCCACCAGAGCCAGAAACAATATAGAAACTGACTGATTGCATTTAAGGAGAAAAAACACTTTGTCTCTAGGCACCCTACCGTAACCAGAGCATCTGAGTATTATGCCCATATCATACTAAGCAATCGCAACAGCCTGCGTAGCGGTTTTTTGTAATCTCCGACGCTTAGGCGACGAAAAAAAGCCTGTTCTACGGGCGGACGGACCTTTCAAGTAGAGTCGGTCGGTCGGCCTTTTTTCTTTCTTTTTTTTCTGTTTTTTTTGAAAAAACCCAAAAAAATCACCAAAATCTGTAAATAATTTGCAATTTGACAAAAAACAAAAACAAATTGTTCCTGAAAAATCTGGGTCGGTCGGGCCCGTAGAACAGGGTTTTCCTTTTTCGTCGCCTTATCGGAATGCCGATATCTGATTGATAATAATTATTGGTCGTTAGCATACCCTATACCGTCAAATCGCAACCAGTTGACCTGGAGGCATTATTAATTTTGTCGCTACACTAGAGAACGGTAAATATAATATTCCCGGGGGGGGCACTCCCTATCTGAAATGGCAGGGATGTGCCTCGGCCATGTTAAAAGTAGGGGCATTCAGGTCAAATGTACAATTACAAAAATATGGGGTCATTCAGTACACAACCTAAAAAAATGGGGTCATTCGGTATGAAACTTTGAAAAAACAACTTGGCCACCTTGGAACTTTGAGAAATCTCATTATTTCTGGAGGAGAACACAAATACCACCTAAATTTGGGAATTAAAAAGGGGGGTCATTGGGTAGCAGGAAATAGAACAAAGGGGGTCATTGAGTACATGAATTTTTTTAAAGGGGGTCATTGGGTAATAGGTAGGACCATAACACAAAAAGGGGGGTCATTGGGTACAAGCCGGTTTGAAAAAGGGGGTCTATCCCGAGGCACATGATGCATATCTGTTATGGAAGTGCCCCCCCGGATAATATTAATACTAGGGAGCTCTAGGGATTATGCAAACCCGACCAGTGTTTGATCACTAGCTATTTTTTAATCGCACGCTGCGACGAATATGATATGAGCATATAGACATGCGAGACTACAATATTTTACCGACCCAAGGATCATGAGGATCTATCTAAGAGACTGCAAGATTTCGAGCTCACCTTGTTTAGATTCTGAGAGATGTTTGATGACAAAATCCTTCGCAGATCCGACGGCGCCATCAGATGTGACGTCACATGGAATAGCCACTAAACGTTTGCTCGATTTAGCTACAAGTCGGCGAGCATCTTCACCATCTGAACGTTATATAATTGAGAATTCTGGTGATAAAATTGGCTTGTTTGCCTTGATTATTTTTTTTCTTTTTACATTGCATGTGATACCTTTTCGACGATAGCTATTAAAACGTGTGAGTGTGAATAAAAAATACTGGTGGAAATCTTCAGAAATAACAGTGGCGTAGCGTGACAGTGGCTATCACAGTCCAAATTTGACAAGTTCAAACGACAAATAACAAAAACGGTCGGTGCCCAAATCAAACCCAGTTCAACCCCGGCCCTCAATCAGACTTGATTCCCATCGGACGACTAACGCTATACGCCACAGAAATATACTGACACGTGACGGAAATGACGTTGGAACAGAATTCGATAAAATTACAATTTTGTGCCAAGTTGGTCTACAGTCTGCATCCCAGCAAACACAAAAACGTTTTAAATAAGTTATATTTTGGCTTTTGGTTTAGGTAAAAACGTTTTAATAACATTAAAATGTCGGGTTATATAAAGGTCATGATAACGTTTTAAAACGTTTTGTATGAAAACACACTACAACAATATTTTTAAATGTTTTCAACAAATGTTATTGTAAACTATTTTTGCAAACATTTTTGCCAAATATTTTGTCAATACTTAAATAACATTATGTTAAAATATTTGAACCCAGCAAACACAGAAATGTCCTTAAAATGGGTTTTTTTTCAAAACATTTTAATAACATTTAAATGTCGGGTTATATAAAGGTCATGAAAACGTTTTTCGCAAAATATTTTATCAACCCCAAAATAACATTCTGTTTAGAATGTTTTGTATCAAGTTTTCAAGAATGTTTTTGGAATGTTATCAAAACGTTTTTATACCCTTTATATAACCCGACATTTAAACGTTTTTGTAAAACATTTTTGTTTGCTGAGCAGTAGATTATCAAAAATGTTTTTAAGGTTATGAAACCGTTTTATACTCTTAATATACCCTTTATATAACCCGACATTTAAACGTTTTCTGACAACCTTTTATAACCTTTTGCGAATGATGTCGAAAACGTTTTGTGTTTGCTGGGATACTAAATAAGGTTAGCCTACGAATATAACCTCTCACAGGAAAATTGAGAGTAGGTTTCAAAAATCCAGGTATCTACAATGTGCGTAAGGATGTTTTCTTTAATTTGCTACATCGGTGACGGCAAATGATGCAAAAAATAATGAAATAAAATGTGGCACTTTTCAATTTCCTCCTCCAATTACCGCAGCGTCCATCACCCATATGTGTCCACACTCGTGCATGTGTGATGTGTAAAAATCAGAGGTTTGCAGACTGTAATTGTAGACTGTATAATTATAACTTCTTTTTAATTATGTAATGGGCTATTCCATTTAAAATGCACACTACCCCTGTGGAAGATTTCAGAAATACCTTCCACAGGGGGCGTATGAATTTTAGATAGAATGAACACTTTGGCAGCTCCATTTGAAACACACCCTCCCTCAGTGGAAGATTCCGGTTGAATCTTTCTCAGAGGGTGTATGAAATTCAAATGGAGCTGCCTAATATGTTCATTCCATCTGAAATTCATACTCCCCCTGTGGAAGATATTTCTAAAATTTCCCACGGGGATAGTGTGGATTTTAAATGCAATAGCCCAAATAAACATGCATAAAAATATACTTACCCGGTGCGAGACATCCAGCAAAGACTTTGAAGCCCAACTTGTCTAGTCTATGCGCTAACCCATGACCAAACCCAGTATCACAACCTGTAATAAACACAGCCCGACCCTGCGGATTTACCCGTCCATAGGGTATTAATTTTGCTGCTACATAGACTCCAGCGCATGCAAAACACAATGCGATAAAATACGACCCAATACTCTGCTCAACTAAAATGACCAAGTAGGCCAAAAGGAACAGCAAAACTGAACTGGCGAAATAAGTAATAGGACCGACAGCGGGACCAACAGCCATAATGCAATGTAGAAACGTTATATAAGTAGGCCCTACCCTAGTAATAGTAACCTCCCGTTGTGCTGAAGCTAAGAGCCGTTCCCACGAAACTCGTATTGGCAGACCTTGAAATTTTATTTTATACTGTTGCGATTTGGTAGTTCCCAGCATCTTGCGCATGGTAGTGAGTTTTGGCAAACATTTCATAGCGAGTGTGTAGAAGAATTCAAATATTACAGATATAGGGCCTACTTTTGTAGGCCCTGTGGTTCTTGAGTTATGTTGTAAAGAGGTCTGAAACAACAACAGTAAAACGTACATAACTCATTAACAACATAAATCAAGCAAGTTTTCAAAGTGTATGATTTGTAGAATGTACCTTTGCAAAACATCAAAGTGGGTTTTTTTCCAATAATATATCATGAAAATCGATTTTTAGCTGCTTCGACCAACAATACCTCGTCTACCCTTAAGGTGGTACCATACACTAATCAATCATAAAATGAATTTAATAAATAGATTAGAATATTTATCAAAATAGCAAATATCAAATTATCAAAAAGTCCAAGTCTGCAATGTTCCTGGTTTTGTAGGAACGGGCTGAACACGTCACTCGTACGCTGGCAGACTTTGACCAACGTAAACGTTGAACCCTGATAATCATCTTGGAATACCACCACGCACAGTGTCAACACCCTATATTATAAATATTTTTGGTGAGCGACGGGCGATTGGTATTTCGCCGAACGCAAGAAAAGGAGTCCTATATCTGATTGGCTAGAAATCGATCGCTTAATGATCGCTCAATGGTAAAGTACAAACTCAAAATGTATTCAATTCCATTGGAATCAATATTCTATTATCATGATTATTGATAATACATTGTGTTATATAGACATGTGATTGAATATTCTATACAAGCACCTGGATCTTAGGTGAATGGGCTAAATGTGTTCCTTTATATAATTGTAAATTCTCAAAATTAAATATATCACAATTTTTATTTACGATTTAAAAATTGTTACTTATAAAATGCAGTAAAACATATCCACATCAAACAGCAATGGCCGCTAATTAGTGTATTTAATATCAAGTTAGTGTAATAAAAACAAAACCTGGGTTTTACCTGAAAACAAATCGAATTTTCTTGTAATAGCAACATCATATGGGGTACTAGAGCATACGCAATTCGTAATAATGTGTAGAATAGAAACTTGGTGGTATCTCATATGATAGTCGTATGGTGTAAATGGTATGCTTAGCCTGAGTCGCTCGGCCTATCTCGAACAAAATCGCCATGCGTAGCTATTGAAAAACGAGAGGATTCGCCATACTATCACGGCAATTTTTGACACGAAGATATAGGGATGATACTGATGATGACGCTGTGCCACGACCTCTTACCTCCAGACCTCATCGACATAGACTTCTGTAACACTCAAATGCCATCCCATGATTACAATACCAGACATGCTAACGACCCCATCTTCAAAATCACTAAAACAGTCCTCGCTAGGTACATGTCTAAATCCCAAGGCCCTCTCCTCTGGAAAAACATGCCAAAACATCTACTCACATACCATTCTCTAGCTTCAATCAAAAATAACTTGAAGAAGACTCTTATTGGTTTATATGGTACTGATATGCCCCCTTAATTATATTAAGTTTCTTCATAATATATTAATTCATTGATTCCATTGTAATATTGCTGAATAAAATTGAATTGAAATTGAAATTGAAATTGAAATCGTCAACTTTATGTGATGCGATCAAGCAAAATCAGTCAGAACTCGGAAATATTAAATTTTCAGGTTCTTGTTGGATAGTAAAAAGCATTTACAAAGCTGGATTTTGCAAAAAATAACAATTGAAATTGAACAACCAGTTCAAGATTTTCCAAAACAACAGGTAACAAAAGAAAATATTTCTTTGTTTGGCTATATCTCAAAATCTATATTTCCGAGTTCCGACTGATTTTGCATCACATATAGCGCACCCACCAATGACAGCGTTCCAGGCAGTTCGGTCAGAGATCAAGAACTCAATACATTTCTTTCCGTTGGTCATTCATCTGTTTGATCCATGTTATCCAATTCCAGAATTGTTATGTATCTTTAATGCGCCGATGCGATATTAATTTGTAAGGTTATTATCTTGTTATTGCATGATAAGCCAATATCCTATTACATGTTTTGCTTTATAAAATTAATTTCATGATTAATGATTGAATTAAATGAATAAAAAGTAGGTATGTAATGACAGTGATGCTATTGTTAAAACGTTATCTTGTTGGAAACGCTCAAATAAAAACATCAATTTGCTGTTGATGTTCAAAATGGGACAAGTTTCAAAAAGTGAGCCGCGGTGGGGGCTTTTTAAACTTGCTGCTTTCTTTACGTTGTTAACGTTTTTTTGTTTGTTTTTTGTAGATTTCCTTTCTTTTTTTGAATGTAGCCAAGCAGCTCCAAGCGTGGAAAGTCATCAGGTGACGAAGTACTTCACAAAACGAAAAAACCGAAAATTAGATGTTTGAAATTATGTTATCCTTGATTTAAGACAATAAATAATTAAATAAAACTTTATCAGTCGTTTATTTTTAAAAGCGTGACTGTGATGTTAATATGGATACATGATCAATATACATTTTAATATACTTTAATTATTCAAGGCTATTCAAAAATACCAGTATTATTTTCCAATAATTTTGGCTATAATACCGCGAGAAATGAAGTAAGAATGTCCGTTTATTGTCAAACAATGATTGACTGTATGATGATTGGTGTCACTTTTTGAATTAATGAGTTGTTAAAATATTACACTTTGAACAGTAAATAAGATTGAGCATGGTTTTAGATATATTTTGTACCCAGCGAAAAATATCATAGAACAATAGAACTGAAGAGGTTTAGTGTTTCGTGTAAATATGTGACCATACACCACGAATGAGCCGTAAATGTCCTAAATTGTATTCTGAGTTACAGTGTAAAATGTGCATGAAGGATGTATTCATAGGTATCTCAAGTTAGTGTTATTATACATGTAGCTCATTTTGATAGCGCTAGTCAAACACCTTTTAAACCAATCAATCATCCTATTGTTGCTGCAATCCAAGGGTCGCAGTACAGTGCTGTTAGATCGTGACACGTACAAAGATAAGGTCAATGCTCTTTTGAATGATGGTAACACCTACTCTCGGTTAGATAAAGACCCAACACAACAATACAAAACTGAGTTGAAAGATATCCTGAAAGATCTGAAGGGTGAAGGTGCTATTGATCAATCGTTATATTATAAGCTGCTTTCTCCCACTGCTTGTGACAAACCCAAGTTGTATGGTCTGCCTAAAATCCATAAAAAGGATGCCCCGCTTAGACCTATTGTGTCTAGCATCGGTTTAGTGACCCATGACATTGCTCGATTTGTAGCGGACATTATTTCACCACTTGTCGGAAAGTCGGAACACCACGTTCAGAACACTCAAGATTTCGTTGATCTAGTCAATGACTTACATGTTGATGAGGATGAGTCTGGTTTCCTACGATGTTTCAGCCCTGTTTACCAGCATCCCGATTGATAGCGCTATAGTTGCCATCAAACGCGCACTCGAGGAGGACGACACATGGAAAAAGCGGACTTATTTGAATATTGATCAAGTTCTTCGACTGCTTGAATGCTGCCTCTCCACAACTTACTTCGTGTTCGACGATCAATTTTACAAGCAATGTCATGGCGCGGCAATGGGTTCAGCGTGCTCGCCCTTGGTTGCGAACCTGTTCATGGAACGTTTTGAGAAGGAAGCTTTAAAATCCGCTCCTTGCCCACCGAAAATTTGGCTTCGTTATGTCGACGATACTTTCGTGGTGTTAAAAGACATAGACACTGACATCAAATTCACCATCGAGCCTGAGAACAATAAACAACTTCCGTTCTTATACACTCTCATCACACGAAAGGAAGACGGTAACCTAAAGGTACAAGTATATCGCAAACCCACGCATATGGACCAATATTTGCACTTTGAAAGCCACCATCCACTTCAACACAAACTTAGTGTGGGCAAAACACTGTTCCACAGAGCGGATAATATCGTCACCGAGAAAGAGGATCGCGATCAGGAACTTTCGCATATAAAGGGTGCTCTTTCCAGATGTGGATACGAGAACTGGACTTTTTCTAAAGCCAATCAGAAAAAGAAACCTAAAACCAACAGCACTGCCACATCTGGTTCTGGCTTTAAAAGAAAGTCGCCCCTCACGCTTCTTCCGTGTGTGAAAGGAGTTTCAGAGAAACTTAAGCGCATTTTTGGCACTTATAACGGTCAGACCGCTTTAAACCGCTCAGTACTCTCCGTCAACAGCTTGTTGCTCCTGAGGACAAGTCCAAGATTGTAGGTCAATCAGGTATGGTGTACCGGATTCCGTGCTCGGACTGCAACAGTGTGTACATCGGGGAGATTGCACGGGCTCTGGGTGATCGGCTGAAAGAACACACGTCACAGAGCAAAGGTACGGTTAAGAGTTCTACTGTCGCAGAACATCTTAAGAACACGGGTCACAAATTGGACTGCCCCAATATCAGGATTGATTAAAAGGAAAGCAAGTTCCTAAATCGCAAGATAAAGGAATCCATAGCCATCAGACAGGAGAAACAAGTCAAGCTCAACAGAGACGGGGGCCGGGATCTTCCCAGAATTTACGACTGTCTTCTAGAAACACCAAAGTCATCTAAGTGTGAAGAAGACAGTCAGCCAGTCATTACTGCCTGAGGATGGTAACAGTCGGTTACCGAAAATATTAGCAGGTAAATATTTATTTATTTGCCTTTAAAATTTTCTTGGTTAATCCTATTGTTGTTTGCTTTGGCTAAATCAAGTGGGGGTTACAAAGTATTGTATTTTGTCTAGGTATGTATAACCAACAATGAACAATGAGAGGACATTCCTGAACCTCGTTGACTTGGGGATGATTTGAAATGACCGCCAATTATAACTGTTTGATATTTATTACCAGCAATGTGGGAAAAGAGACACATGTAGAATCGAAAAAGGTATACCATTTTGTTGAAGAAGCAAATTCCAATAAACCATAACCCCTTACCCCGCTTCTAGATTTCGTTTGAAATCAAATGATATACCATTTTAAAGCTTATGATATATCATTTTTAAACACGAAATAAAACAAAATTGACCAGGCGGAATTTACGGCTCATTCGTCGAGTACGGTCACATATGTGCTGCGATCAAGTAAAATCAGTCGGAACTCGGAAATATTGATTTTCAGATATAGCCAAACAAAGGAAATATTTCCTTTTGTTTTCTCTTGTTTTGGAAACTTTTTAATTGCTCATATCTTTGGAACTGGTTGTTCAGTTTCAATGGGGTTTACTTCAAAATCCAGATTTGTAAATGCTTTTTACTATCCTATAAGAAAATTTATATTTGCGAGTTCCGACTGATTTTGCTTAGTCTCGCGGGAGCATCTGTTCATTTTTCTTTATCAGCCGGTTTTTTTAACTTGCTGGTCACGGCTACCGCGTGACTTTTAAATAAGCGCAAACCTTCATTGACTTTCATAAGATAATGACGTTTCCTTGCAATCTCGCATTGCCATAAAGCACTTAGTAAATATTTGAGAGCAACTTGTATCTAAAACACGGCACTTGTCAAATAATGACAATATTATGTTTTATTCAAGAAGGCCATTTCCTCCATTTCTTAGTTACGCTTCTCATAATACTTCCTTACGTGATTTCCCATTGCATATGTCACCTTCTAAATTGTAAAGAACTACCTGACAAACTTATTGATTTATGCTTCGTAATTAATCGGCAGACATGAATTTATTTATTAAGAAATATTTTTATGTTGATATCAAAAAAAAAATATAATAATAATAAATAATAATAATAAAATGCATTTATAAAGCGCATAAAACTAAAAGATTACTATGCGCTGAACAACTTAATTACACTTAACTTACTTTTAAAAATGCATGAAAGAGCAATATATAAAACAGCAAACAAAATAAACGAGTGTCCAAGTGTCCAAGAAATTAACGTTTATTTTAGGGCCATAATCGATTAGTCTCCATCAAACAGGTCAGCAGGTTAGCAGGTCAAAGGAAGTTACAACTATATACTGCCCAAAACTATGCGTCAATATAACATGTTTTCTTCAATAAACCCCCCACATTAAATTAATCAAATGTAACATATCGGTCTAGGTGTCATATTTACTCATTTTATTTTAAATCTACGGTATTGTGTGAAACTACCATATCTAGTCACCTTCACCCATCTTCACACATACTCTCTGGGCCAAATTTAGCGTATTTTGGTATTCTCACCAATAAATGAATACCACCGTAGCATAATATCACATAGGCGGTTAGCTCAGTTGGTTAGAACGTCGTGCTAATAACGCCAATGTCATGGGTTCGAGCCCCATACTGGCCAGTAACGAACGGATTTTTTTTTTTTTTTTAAATTGTCACTTCTGTTTTTCTACTTATTTATGTATTGCAATGAATTTCTGAATGGAGTTACTAAAATGAATATAAGGATTAATTATATATTTTCGGCTGCAAACTTCATTATTTTAACTTCAAAGAAAAGTTTTAAGCAAGGAATAAATTTGAAAAAAAAAATCCCCGCGGCTCAAATTGTCGAACCAGGGAGAGCTTTTTATTCTACATTGAATCCAGACTATACGATCTAATTGACTTGCAACTTGAGATACATGTCACCCAAGCATTTGCACATTGCTTTACGCGTGACCTACATTCAGCCAGTAGTTTTACACGTTCACTTTTCTAGGTAACGGTATACTATCCTATGGAGACTTCGGAGAGTTCCTAAAAACACCAGATTAATTAACGTGTTCTGCTGACCATACTGATATGTAGTTACTGACAGTCCAATACACTAATACCAAGTTATGGTTATATGACTGACAAATGAAATAATATGTACGACGTATGTCCGAGTGACCAAGTCCAGAAGTTAGGCTTGTGTCGGCAGCGTAGTTTTCATGCCCCGGATGCTCGCGCAAAAATAAACCATCACAATCTCAGGGCAACTGTGATCAAAAATGGGATTAACCCAAGTAAAGTCACTAATCTGGATTAAAATCTAGAGTAGTCTGACATGAGATTTTTCTGGCCTTGGTGAGCATAAGTACGAGGGGGTATCCAAAAGTTTTTGACATCACCAAGAAGCGAAGGAGCTATATCGATGAAATTTTGTCAGTGTAATTACTGGTCCTTCTCTACATTATGGTCCAAAAAATGGTCTCATAAGTATGTTTACTTTTTTTACATGTGGCGCTAGATGGGCAGTAGGCGCATAACCTGTAAAATGGTGAAAATTGAGGCACGCAGCGTGATTAAGTTCCTGCATTTGAAGGGTTAGGCCTACAATGCTCAGAAAATCTATGATGAAATGAAAGCTATCCGCTACGGTGATGATTGCTCATCATATGGCACTGTTGCTTTTTGTAAAAGGAATTTCCAAACTGGCCACATGTCCCTCACAGATGAGCCAAGAAGTGGACGTCCATCACTTTCGGATGATGCGGCCACAGTGAAGAAATTCAAGAAAGTGGAGGATCTTATCATGAAAAGGTTATGCGCCTACTGCCCATAGCGCCACCTGTAAAGAAAGTAAACATACTTATGAGACCATTTTTGGACCATAATGTACATAAGGACTAGTAATTACACTGACAAAAATAGTTGGGTATGTTGATTATGATCATCAGGTGGTGGGTAAGTTGAATCCGGAGTCATAGCAAATACCGACATTTTAATGTAGTGACATTTTTCAAACTGTTAACTTTATTTAGATACGCCCTTTACATACGATGAGGTTTTTAATTCCACTAACATATATACCAGATTATGAATGACAAAAGAAACGAGCTCAGTCACAACTAGCGTCCATCATGACCAGTTGACTAGCACCAAATGTAGTTAGGCTTGTGTTGGTAGAGTAGTTTTTCCATGCCCGGGATTCTCGCCCAAAATGAACCATCATTTTTGTCAAGGAAATTGTAAAGCCAATCTCAGAGCAAACATATGCACCGTGACTCGTGAGCTTCAGCAGCAAACATTAATGGTTCGTATTTAAGATTTTAAACTATTCTTAGATTCACAAATCGAGGTAGACCAAAATAGAGTTCGTTTCAAATATATCTATCATTAAGCTAACTTAATTTGCGCAACATCCTTAGGCCTAGAGTATAATGAACGTATTTCTGAGGCTTTGAGTGTCTAATTTTAGACTCAGTGCTATAATAACGACCTAAATGAAGGTAGCGCCGTACTCGTGGAACTTGGGGCTGGCATTTTAGATGAAGATTTTGTTATCACATGGTATTTTCCTGATATTTTGTACTCAGCTCGATCAAAGTAAGACGACAAAATGTAATTCAAGTTCAGTGCCAGGAAAAAAAGGTTTTTAAGAATGCAAAAAAAGCGCCATAAGCTCCCACAAATTATCTCTCCCGTTCGAGTTTTAACATAGACCATCAAAATCCTGTCAACAGAACTCGTATTCAATATCGTCAATGCACCACGTTGATCAATACATGCTCTATACAGGAAATGTGAAAGGTAAAGTAAGTAAGGTAAGGTATGTAACCGTATGTTCACCCCGCAAACATGCCCAACCGATTCAAAGAAGAACTTTGACATGTTGTTTCCTTTCACGATATGAAGAGAATTAAATTGACGATTGCCTGGAGAGGACTGTCACATTATAGTTGTAGCATAGAAACAAGTTTGGCAACAAAAATGAACCTTCCTTGTGGGCTTCTATGCTTCCCAGGGTCTACTTTAACTTATTTAATCTAACGTTGTAAGCTGTTGTACTGTGTCATGTGACAGATGATATTAATATCCAGGTATGTGTGGTACATATACTATCACATCGGTGTATTTATGTCATATAATTTGTTTCATGCACACTGATATTCCTTGTTATTTGCAATGTGTGTATTTTATACAAACCTTAAACACTATTATAGTTTTTTTGTATATACTTACATGATAAGCCACTGAACCAATAATGTTTGGCAGGATATTACAGAACAAATGGGAACTAGCTCTGTTTTCCAAAAATACATTGCATCCCGTAAAAGATTCCGTTACGGAATGTACGGTCTCCATCAGATCAGGTCAGTGACTCAGCTGTGCACTTGAACAATAAACAACAGACACGAAAACTTTACAACTACATATCTAATAATTTCTTTGATACTCTCTTTTACGAATTGTGGCTGAAATTTCAATTCGTCAAAATCTAGACAAGCCCAGTTTTAGTATTGCCGCTGTGTTATATTATTCCTATGCATGGTCTGAATAAAGATTTACTATATATCAGGCAATATACCAAATTTGTTAAGGGGTGCTACACCCCTGTGGTAAATTTGTGACTATTTTGCATTTTTCTCCAAAAATAATAAGACACTGGTAACAAAAGTTATGTATATTATTGGGGCAAGGAATTCAATTACTACACTGAAATTTCAGTGACTCAAGACAAGCGGTTCAGTATATATGATAGAAAATGAGGTACATCGTAGCGGTACCTTATTTCTTATCATAAATATCGAACCGATTGTCTTGGGTCACTGAAATTCCAGTGTAGTAATTGAATTCCTTGCCCGTATAATATACATAAATTTTGTTACCAGTGTGTTATTAGTTTTGAGAAAATGCAAAAAATAGACACAAATTTATCGAGGGTGTAGTACCCCTTAAATCTTTCACATGGAAAAAAAATAGTGTCGCAATTTATATGACTCAGGAGTGCAATGTAGATCTAGAATGTCAAGGCGATGAATTTATAATGTATGTATGGATTACTTCGGGCGTACAAGGGACTTCAAAATCAAGAGACATTTAATACAGTAAAGTACTTAGAGTAATGATAGAATTGTTATTATATTTCCAGACTGGATCATGTCTACATAATTCAATGCCAGACAATTAATCTCAGCCAAGTTCAGGGCAACATGAGATACGAAGAATCTGTAAGACATGGTCAAACCCGGGGTCAAACAAAGACCAGTAATGATATCTTATTAATCAAACTCAAGATCATGTCTACCCAAGTATATTAGAATAAGTACCAGACGACAAAACAGGCTAGGTTCAAGGCAACATGATAATATGATGACAGCCTTTAAGACATTACATCATGAATTAATTTTGCTTCCAGGAAGCTGGAAAGTAAAGTTGAAGTTATAGTCTAGTCGCTAGCAACGAGCGATTGGTAATTGATCAATGAACTAAATATCTCTTTTTAAAACCCAATGAACAAACATTGCTCATTGGTCGAACCCTAGTATTCGAGAGCGACTTGTGTATAAATTTAGCTTATAGATTTGTCTATACATTGAACTATGCACACGATACTTTCAGATTCAGATCGATGTGGATCTGTGATCAGTGATCTTCTTTGTCCATGGTGGGTTTATACGATATCGCTTGGTGAATAATTACATCTCACATGGGCACTGGCGTACCGTGGTTTTAGTAAGGAAGGGCACAGCACGCGGCACGGCATGGCCTGCAAAATTCCCTGTGTAAATCGAATGCAACTTTTAGTGACTATCACTCACTTGTGGACCGCTCTCTTCCGAAGGGCATTAAAGTTAAACCACTTGACGGATATTTCTTGTACTTGCTGTCAATCAAGAATAATGTATGGGTTGGGGGATTTCAAGTGGGTGATTATTGATTGGCAAGTGTCATATTTGGGCATAAGTGCAGTTCACAATTCAATGTGGCGGATGGGTTAAACTTTATCGATTGATTTCGCTGGAGTAATTTCCTGTTAACCAGGTTTAAGTACTGCAAAGGTCGAATCATACTTGCTCTGCAGCATAACTGCACTATGGGCTGAAAATTATGAGGAACAAAACGTAGGGTTTTAGGTTTGGGTTATATAGGGTTAGGGTAGGTATACTGTTAAGATTATCATTCAAGTTATGGTTAGAGTGACTTATAATGCGATAAAAGGTATGGTTAGAGTGTGGGTTGGGACACATATCGCTCTCTAAAGATCCATGGGATGGATTAAAATCGAGATTAAGACTAGTGCCAAAAACAAGGATTAGAGATAATATACATGCTACGTACGTTCACAACATCGCTTGCTCATCGCTTGCATTTGATGTGGATTATGAAACCAAACTGGGGTGGATTTAAAGGCTTTGTATGGATAGTCCATATGATTGAATTTCTTGGGTAAGCTATCATAGATCTATAAATTATTACTTGTTGGAACAAGCACGCTCCTTGCATATTATATAGGCACAAACTAAATTATGGCATAGCCATATTACTTACCGGATACCTATTTTTAAACGCGCCGCGAGCGGAGTAAGTTATAAATTAGAAAAAGAAAATATCACTGAACTTTCTCTTTATATTTCTAATTTACTAAATAATATTCTGTACTTAATTTCCAAGTCATGTTTGTTATTCTTTAAATATGAAATTTAATTATGAATCATATTTTTAGATTTCGTGGTTAGATTTGCAAATTAAAGAAAACATATTTTTATTATGTCGGTTATATTTTCCAAGAATCATTTAAACTCCCGTGAACGGGTATTTCATTTTAAGTCTCCGCAATATTTTGCAGTAATCACGGTAATGGAATTCAGAGTAGTGCCGAAGGATTTACAATCTTAGAGGAGGATGGTTCAAGCAACAGCCGCATCTCATATTTAGCTCCATCAAAATTTTTCTTATTCATCCGCTGATATTTTAGGGTTAAGATATGTCTTGTTTTGATTTTTAAGTAAACGTGGGTAAAGTGACTTTCAAGTACTGGTATAAACCTCCATAAGCGTTGTTGATGCCAAGGAAATCAAATTACATGAAAAACTATATTACATTATTAACAGTGGTGTAGGGGCAAGAGGTAGGAACTTCCCTCCCCATGATAGGTCTTGTCCTCTTTAGGCCCTTTTTTGTACTTTTAGCTACTACACTTTTCATCAACGTTTCCCCCTTGAAAATTGCCTTACCCCATGCCCCCCCCCCCCCCCCGCCCTCTTCCCTCCCCTCTGAAGTGGTCCTGGCTAATGTCACGCCACTTCTCTGTAGGTTTTTGAACGTTCTTTTGTACGTTTCAAAATCTCTTCTGTTTTGTTTCAGAAGCAAGAATGGTTATTGAATGTACTTCCGTATAATATATTGCTGAACTACTCAGATATACCAAGACCAGGTACATACTATACAGAAGGCAGACAACAAAAAAGAAAAACAAAACGCTTTAACCGGTATATGATTGAAATGTTTCCAAAACATGGATGATATCAATATTGCACTTCGTGTGGGCCCTATACATGTATTTTTCCTGCTGATTCGAAAAGGCGTTACGTCTTGACACTTTGTGTCAAATTTAAGTCCCGATATTCCGTTCAGTTAAAACATACATCAGGTACAACAAGAAACGGGAAAGCCCCATATCACTTATATGTATTCTCCATGCAATTCACGACCTCACTACTAGCTCACAGCTCACCTAGCAATAAACGACTTCAAGAGAACGTGACTCTGTATCTATGCATCAATGAACTAAAATCATTAATTATTTAACAATGACGTCAGAAACTTAACTAAGTGAACACGCTCAGTTTTAACAATTAAAATACATGTTTTTTCTCTTAACAAGTTCTGCAAACTTGATTAGCCAATATTTAGATTATGTGAATTAAAACAAGCAATTGCTTGTTTTAATGAGATTTATGCGATCAAGATCAATATACCTTCTTTTAAAAGTCATGTTACTTGCATTTATAAGGATACTGTATCTTGTTTAATTGATCATTATGAGTTTAGACTTCACATTGTAACTTACGCAAAAGACATTTTTCTCAACCCAAAGTCAATATGAAGAAAAAAATTAAGCATTACAATATTGCACCATTAAAAAGCTTGGGTTTCTTTTTAGAAAATGAGCTATGCGATATGCGATTTTTTTACAGTCAAGGCACAATGCTTATGTCCTTTTAGATATTTAAAAACAGAAACAAAGTAAAATACATATACACAATGAATGCTTTTGTTTGTATCCTTCACAATCATGGCGAAATATGTAGAAAAAACAACCAAACTGCAGAAAAAGACACAAAATAACAACAACAACAATTGAACATATGGAGGAGGAGAATTTTACTGCCAACGCGTAGCGTTAAGCGCTAATTGGAGTTCATATCGAGGGCTTAGAGCCAGAAGCAGCTATGTCCATTTGTTTTCTCAATTACATATTACTCATTTCGGCAACAAATGTACGGTTAATTATGCCCTCCATAATAAATGCAAGTGACTTTGGGGTATATGCATGGACACTTGAACAGTTAGACGCAAGTGACCATGCATATACCCCAAAGTCACTTACATTGTCTTATGGAGGGCAGAATTAACCGTCCATTTGGTACCGAAATGAGTAACATGTAATTGAGAAAACAAATGGACATAGCTGCTTCTGGCTCTAAGCCCTCGATATAGTGATGCGCGCGGGTGTCTGAAAACAGACTTTCTTTCTCTCTTTTTTGGCCTTATTTTCTTCTATATTCTTCTATATATAAAATCTCTGTAAGTGCATCGTTTCCGCTGTTTTCTGTGTGTAAAACAACACGAGCATTATAAAAAAAGTAACAAAAGTTAGAATATCGCTAGCAGGCGAGTGACCTTCCTTGTCTCGTACAAGACAGTGACGTTTCCTTGCCATGCTTACTATCTCGACTTTACTTGCCTAAAGCATTGAAAAGCACTTAGTAAGATATTTGAGTACATCTTAAAACACTGACAATGTCAAATAACAGCATTATACATAGTACATGTTTTAATCAAAAAGGTTATTATGCCATTTCTTACCAGAGCCGCAACATTCCATCACGCCAACAATCAACATATTTTTACCTTTTGTTGCCGCTTGTCAAAGACTTCATTACGTGCTTTTC